>NW_020172187.1:3362222-3394840 GCF_003031525.2 Neophocaena asiaeorientalis asiaeorientalis
TATATATATATATATATATATACATATAGTCACTTGACATGACTATGAAGTTCAAAAGAGCTGAAGAGGAGCATATATGTATCAGAACATAGTAATGTGAGATTCAGTATTTCTTGGAACCAGAAGAAAAGAGGAAGGGAAAATTAGACAATTTAACTGTATTAGAGAGATTTGTGACACTAATAATTCCGTATTGATGATGGTCAGTTGGACCTTATGCCCAGAAAGTTAATGAATTGTATGCTTTTCTGCAGGAGGTAATATGAGAAAAATAGAAGAAAACAAAACCAAACCAAAAAAAAGAAAAAGGAAAAAAAGGTTCACCATTTAAATTGTGGTTAAAAAAAAGGGAATTGTTGTGCTTCCCTGGTGGCGCAGTAGTTGAGAGTCCTCCTGCCGATGTGGGGGACACAGGTTCGTACCCCGGTCCAGGAAGATCCCACATGCCACGGAGCAGCTGGGCCTGTGAACCATGCCTCTGAGCCTGCACGTCCAGAGCCTGTGCTCCGCAATGGGAGTGGCCACGACAGTGAGAGGCCCGTGTACCCCCCCCTCCACAAAGAAAAGGGAATTTTTGGGCTTCCCTGGGGGTGCAGTGTTTGAGAGTCCACCTGCCAATGCAGGGGATGTAGGTTCGTGCCCCAGTCCGGGAGGATCCCACATGCCGCAGAGTGGCTGGGCCCGTGAGCCATGGCCACTGAGCCTGTGCGTCCGGAGCCTGTGCTCCACAATGGGAGAGGCCACAGCAGTGAGAGGCCTGCATACTGCAAAAAAAAAAAAAAGAAAAAAAGAAAGGAATTGTTATATACCACTCTTCTTATTTACTTATTTATTTATCTATGGAGTATACTTGATTTACAACTTTCTGTTAGTTTTCAGTGTACAGCAAAGTGAATCTGTTATACAAATACATATATCCACTTTTTTTTAGATCCTTTTCCCATATAGGCCATTACAGAGTATTGAGTATGGTGTCTTGTGCTATACAGTAGGTCCTTTTTATTTACTTATTATATATATAGTACTGTGTATATGTCAATCCCAGTCTCCCATTTATCCTTCCCCCCCTTCCCAATGGTAACCGTAAAATTGTTTTCTATATCTGTAACTCTATTTCTGTTTTGTAAATAAGTTCATTTGTATCTTTTTTTTTTTTTAGATTCCACATATAAGCGATACCATAGAATATTTGTCCTTCTCTGTCTGACTTACTTCACTCAGTATGACAATCTCTAGGCCCATCCTGGTTGCTACAAATGGCATTATTTTATTTTATTTTTTATGGCTGAGTAATATTCCATTGTACATGTGCCACATCTTTATTCATTCCATGTCAATGGACATTTAGGCTGCTTCCATGTCTTCACTATTGCAAATAGTGCTGCAATAAACATTGGGATGCATGTATCTTTTCGAATTATGGCTTTCTCCAGATATATGTCCAGAAGTGGAAGTGCTGAATCACATGGTAGTTGTATTATTACTTTTATAAGGAACCTCTGTACTGTTCTGCATAGTGTCTGTACCAATTTACATTCCCACCAACAGCGCAGGAGAGTTCCCTTTTCTCCATACCTTCTCCAGCATTTATAGTTTGTAAGTTTTTTGATGATGGCATTCTGACAGTTGTGAGGTGATATCTCGTAGTTTTGATTTGCATTTCTCTAATAATTAGTGAAAAACATATTTTCATGTGCTTTTTGGCCATCTGTATGTCTTCTTTGGAGAAATGTCTACTTAGGTCTTCCACCCATTTTTTGATTGGGTGGTTTGTTTTTTTGTTATTGAGCTGCATGAGCTGTTTATATATTTTGAAAATTAATCCTTTGTTGTTTCCTTTGGTTGCAAATATTTTCTCTCATTCTGTGGGTTTTCTTTTTTGTTTATGGTGTCCTTTGCTGTGCAAAAGCTTTTGAGTTTAATTAGGTCCTATTTGTTTATTTCTGTTTTTATTTTCAATACTCTAAGAGGTGGGTCAAAAAAGATCTTACTCTGATTAGTGGCAGAGAGTGTTCTGCCTATGTTTTCTTCTAAGAGTTTTATAGTACCCAGCCTTACATTTAGGTCTTTAATCCACTTTGAGTTTACTTTTGTGTATGGTGTTAGGGAGTATTTTAGTATCTCTTTTACATGTAGCTGTCCAGTTTTCCTAGCACCACTTATTGAAGAGATTGTCTTTTCTCCATTGTATATTATTGCCTCCTTTGTCAAAGATTAGTTGACCATAGGTACGTGAGTATTTCTCTGGACTGTCTATCTTGCTCCATTGATCTATGTTTCTGTTTTTGTGCTGGTATCATACTGTTTTGATGACTGTAGCTTTGTAGTATAGTGTGAAGTCAGGCAGCCTGATTACTCCAACTCCATTTTGCTTTCTCAAGATTGCTTTGGCTATTCAGGGTCTTTTGTGTTTCCATACAAATTGTAAATTTTTGTTCTAATTCTGTGAAAAATGCCATTGGTAATTTGTTAGGGATTGCATTGAATCTGTAGATTGCTTTGGGTAGTATAGTCATTTTGATAATGTTGATTCTTCCAATTCAAGAACATGGTATATCTCTCCATCTGTTTGTGTCATCTTTGATTTATTTCATCAATATCTTATAGTTTTCTGAGTACAGGTCTTTGTCTCCTTAGGTAGGTTTATTCCTAGGTATTTTATTCTTTTTGATGTGATCATAAATTGGTTTGTTTCCTTAATTTCTCTTTCTGATCTTTTCCTTTGAATGTATAGGAATGCAAGAGATTTTTCTGTATTAATTTTGTATCCTGCATATTTACCAAATTCACTGATAAGCCCTAGTAGTTTCTGGTAGCATCTTTAGGATTTTCCATGTATAGTATCATGTCATCTGCAAACGGTGACAGTTTTACTTCTTTTTTCCAATTTGGATTCCTTTTATTTCTTTATCTTCTCTAATTGCTATGACTAGGACTTCCAAAACTATGTTAAATAAAAGTGGTGAGTGTGGACATACTTGTCTTATTCTGATCTTAGAGGAAATGTTTTCAGTTTTTCACTGTTGAGAATGACATTTGCTGTGAGTTTGTCATATATAGCCCTTATCACTTTGAGGTAGGTTTCCTCTATGCTCACCTTCTGGAGAGTTTTTAATCATAAATGGGTATTGAATTTTGTCAAAAGCTTTTTCTGCATCTACTAAGATAATCATATGGTTTTTATTCTTCAGTTTGTTAATGTGGTGTATCACATTGATTGATTTGTGTATATTAAAGAATCCTTTCATCCCTTGGATAAATCCCACTTGATCATGGTGTATGATCCCTCTAATGTGTTGTTTGATTATCTTTGCTAGTATTTGTTGAGAATTTTTGAATCTATGTACACCAGTGATACGGGCTTGTAACTTTCATTTTTTGTGATATCTTTACCTGATTTTGGTATCAGGGTGATGGTGGCCTCATAGAATGAGCTTGGGGGTGTTTCTTCTTCTGAAATTTTTGGAAGAGTTTCAGAAGGATAAGTGTTACCTCTTCTTTAAATGTTTAATGGAATTTGCCTGTGAAGCCATCTGGTCCCGGACTTTGTTTGATGGAAGTTTTTAAATTTCAATTTCAGTACTTGAGATGGGCTTGTTCACATTTTCTATTTCTTACTGGTTCAGTCTTAGAAGGTTTACCTTTCTATGAATTTGTCCACTTTTTCTAGTTTGTCCATTTAATTGGCATATAGTTGCTTGTAGTAGTCTCTTATCACCTTTGAAGTTCTGTGGTGTCAGTTGCAACTTCTCCTTTTTCATTTCTAATTTTATTGATTTGAGTCCTCTCTCTTTTGTTCCTGATAAGACTGGGTAAAGTTTTATCAATTTTGTTTATCTTCTCAAAGAAGCATCTTTTAGTTTCATTGATCTTTGTTATTGTTTTCTTCTTCTCTATTTCATTTATTTCTGCTCTGATATTTATGATTTCTTTCCTTCTATTAACTTTGGGTTTTATTTGTTTTTCTCTCTCTAGTTGCTTTAGATGTAAAGTTAGGTTGTTTATTTGAGATTTTTCTTGTTTCCTGAGGTAAGATTGTATTACTATAAGCAACCCTCTTAGAACTGGTTTTGCTTCAACCCCAAGGTTTTGGATCATGGTGTTTTCATTTTCATTTGTTTCAAGGTATTTTTTGATTTCCTCTTTGATGTATTCAGTGATCTGTTGGTTGTTTAGTAACATACTGTTTATCTTCAACATGTTTGTGTTTTTTACAGTTTTTTTTTTCCCTGTAACTAATTTGTAGTCTCATAGCATCATGGTCAGAAAAGATGCTTGGTATGATTTAAATTTTCTTAAATTTACTGAGGCTCAGGCTTCCCTAGTGGCACAGTGGTTGAGAGTCCATCTGCCGATGCAGGGGACACGGGTTCGTGCCCCAGTCCTGGAAGATCCCACATGCCACAGAGCGGCTGGGCCCATGAGCCATGGCCGCTGAGCCTGCACATCCGGAACCTGTGCTCCGCAACAGGAAAGGGCACAACATCCAGAGGCCCAAGTACTGCAAAAAAAAAAAAAAAAAAAAAAATACTGAGGCTTGATTCTTGACCCAAGACGTCATCTACCCTAGAGAATGTTCCATGTGCACTTGAGAAGAAAGTATATTCTCTTGCTCTTGAATGGAATATCCTATAAATATCACTGAAGTCTATCTGGTCTAATGTGTCATTTAAGGCTTGTGTTTCCTTATTTATTTTCTGTTTGGATGATCTGTCTTTTGGTGTAATTGTGGTGTTGAAATCCCCCACTATTATTGTGTTGGTGTTGATTTCCCCTTTTATGGCTGTTAGCATTTGCCTTATATATTGAGGTGCACCTATGTTGTGGGCATATATATTTACAACTATTATATCTTTTTCTTGGATTGATCCCTTGATCATTATGTACTGTCCTTCCTTGTCTCTTGTAACAGTCATTATTTAAAAGTTTATTTTGTCTGATATGAGTTTCCATTTGCATGTAATACCTGTATCCATCCCCTCACTCTCAGTCTCTATGTGTCCCTAGATTTGAAGTGGGTCTCTTGTAGACAGCATATACGGATCTTGTTTTTATATCCATTCAGCCAGTCTGTGTCTTTTGACTGGATTATTTAATCCATTTTCATTTAAGGTAATTATTGACATGTATGTTCCTATTATCATTTTCTTAGTTGTTTTGGGTTTGTTCTTGTAGATCTTTTTTCTTCCCTTCCTCTTTTGTTCTTTTCTCTTGTCATTTGATAACTATCTTTGGTGTTCTGTTTGGGCTGCTTCTTCTTTTTTGTGTGTGTATCTATTGTAGTTTTTTGGTTTGCTGTTCCCATGAGGTTTTGACATAGCAATCTGTATGTGTACACTTTGTTTTAAGTTGCTGGCTTCTTTCCCTACCTAGAGAGGTTTCTTTACCATTTATTATAAAGCTGGTTTGGTGGTGCTGAATTCTCTTAGCTTTTGCTTGTCTGTAAAGCTTTTGATTTCTCTGTCAAATCTGAATTAGAGCTTTTCTTGCTCGAGTATTCTGGGGTGTAGGTTTTCCCTTTCATCACTTGAAATATATTGTGTCACTCCCTTCTGGTCTGCAGAGTTTCTGATGAAAAATCAGCTGACAACCTTATGGGTATTCCCTTGTATATTATTTGTTGATTTTCCCTTGTTGCTTTTAATATATTTTCTTTGTATTTAATTTTTGTTAGTTTGACTAATATGTGTCTCAACATGTTCCTTCTGAGGTTCATCCTGTATGGGATGATCTGAGCGCTCTTGACTTGAGTGAGTGTTTCCTTTCTCATGTTAGGGAAGTTTCTGGCTATAATATCTTCAAATATTGTCTCAGGCCCTTTCTCTTTCTCTTCTCTGTCTGGGACCCTTATAATGCAAATGTTGGTGCATTTAATGTTGTCCAAGAATTCTGAGACTGTCCTCATTTCTTTTCATCCCATTTTCTTTATTCTGTTCTGAGGCAGTGGTTTGCACTACTCTGTCTTCCAGCTCAGCTATGCATTCCTTTGCCTCATTTATTCTGCTATTGATTCCTTCTAATATAATTTTCATTTCAGTTACTGTATTGTTCATCTCTCTCTGTCTCTCTTTGCTTTTTTTTGTTGTTGTTGTTGTTCTTTAAATCTTCTAGCTCCTGGTTGATCATTTCTTGTATCTTCTCAATCTATGCCTCTATTCTTTTTCCAAGATTTTGGATCATCTTTACTATAATTACTCTGAATTCTTTTTCAGGTAGATTGCCTATCTCCTCTTCATTTATTTGATCTTGTGGGTTTTTGTCTTGTTTCTTCGTTTGCAACATATTTCTCTGTCATCTCATTTCATCTAGTGTTCTATGTTTGTGGTCTCATTTCTGCAAGCTCCAAGATCATAGTTCCTCTTTCTTCTGGTCTCTGCCCCCTGGTGTGTGAGGTTGGTCCAGGGGCTTGTGTAGGCTTCCTGATGGGAGGGACTTGTGCCTGCCCTCTGGTGGGTGGAGCTGGGTCTTGTCCCTCTGATGGGCAGGGCCATGTCAAGTGCTGTTTTGTGGTAATTAAGAGCTCAGTATGACTTTAGGTAGCCTGTCTGCTTTTGGATGTGGCTGTGTTCCTGTCTTGCTTGTTGTTTGGCATGAGGGATTCAAGCACTGGAGCCTGTAAGCTGTTGAGTGCATCCAGGTCTGGGTGTCAAATTAGGGGCTTCTTGGAGAGCTCATGCCAATCAATATTCTCTGGGACCTCAGCCACCCGTGTCCTTTCCCCCACAGTGAAAGGGAACCGTGGGGGAACTTCCATAGCCCCAGTTCCCATGGAAGTGTTGCTTTGTGCTGAGTCCCAATAAACGTGAGGTCTTGTGTGCACCCCCCAAGAGTGGAGTCTCTGTTTCCCCCAATCCCGTGGAGCTCCTGCACTCAGGTCTCGCTGGCCCTCAAATCAAATGCTCTGGTGGTTCTTCCTCTTGTTGTCTGACCCTCAGACTGTCTTGAAGGGCTCTTTTTATGTGGGAATGTCCCTGTGTGGTCCCTGTGTGTTAATATTTTTTGATGCAAGGCCTGTTTTAGCGAGGTCTGCTACCTCTTTCCTCAATGCACACTGGCCATTATCCTCTTGATTGGAGGTACGACTGATGTTGTGGTGACCTTAGCCTGCCCTGGATATTGAGTGGAGCCTCCCCTTTGCTCTGTGGTTGTCACTGCCCTGTCAGGGGTGGGGCTTGCTCCCTAGCTGTTGCAGTAGAGGTCCCCAGATCTGTTTATGATCCGCACTGTGAGGTAGGCAGGAGTGGAGCACTCCCACTGTTAGAGAAGCCACTGAGTTGTCCTCCTCTGGAGCTGTTCACCTGTGAATGTGCTCTGTTGTGTCACTTTTCACCTGCTGTGCTGGCCCACAAGTTACACTGTTGTTGGCACTGCTCTCAGCTCCACCTTAACTGTGGGCATGCCAGCAATTGGCTCTGGTGTCTCTCACATGTTGTTTTCACCAGACCACCAGCACAGATCCACCAAAATGAGGTCCCATAGCTACAGTAATCGTATCCCTGAACACTCCATGGGAGCTATAGAGGCAGCTCAGATTCTGACCTGGTTCAGTCCCCACCTGTGTGTGTCAACCAAGTCCACAACTGCTACAGATAGACCTATCTCAGCTGTGGGAATACTCATTCATTCAGACGTTCTATAGGCGCTGAATTTACAAAGCCAGCAGTAGGGTTGTGAATCCGAAGAGAGATTTCAGTTCTTCTGCCTTAGTGGCACAGCCCCTGTGGCTCAGCTGTGGTTTCAACCCCACCTCTGAATGTGTTCCTCCCACCAGTATCTGCTCCTGAGGCTGTCCCAGAGCACCCGTCCCCACCCAGGCAGGTGGGGGTGGAGGTAGTGACAGGCGTGGCATGCGGGCCTGCCTGGTAAAGCCAGGCTGGTAAAGTCACAGAAGGCTTTAACAGGAGCAGCCTGTGAGCCTGCTGGGGCTGGAACAGCCAGAAGAGGCTTTGGCAGGGAGGGGACGGTGAGCCTGCTCAGGTGGGCGCCCCTCCTAGTGCCCACAGAGGCAAGGGCTGGTGCATGGGGAAGGGGGCTGCAATGGTGGCCCTGCCCATTGCATGTCACTGAACAATGGCACCCTGCTTCTATGGTGGCTCGGGCTCCTTCCACACACTTTCCCAGTTGTGGAGCTCCATACTGCTGTCCCTTCAGGCTGTCTCTTCATAACCAACAGCTGTTCCCTCCTTGGGTCTGCTCTCCAAATCCCACATTCCAGCACCCAACACCCTCCGCATCAGGAGACACACGACTCAGGCTGTGGTGCGTAGAGCTGTGTCATGGACCATCTGCATGGGTCTTACTCTGTCCTGCTTGCCACTGACCATTTGCTGCTTCCCCTTCCAATCCCTCTCTGTCCCAGCTGATCTTACCACTAGGCAGGGGGCTTTCCTGAGTGTGGGAACCTCTTCTTTTCTTTAGGTCTCCCCCAGGGGTGCAGGTCCCAGCCCATTTCCTCTTTTCTCTTTTTCTTTCTTTCATCCTACCCAGTTACATGGGGAGTTTTCTTGTCCTTTTAGGTGTCCAATGTCCTCTGCTAGTGTTCAGCTGGTACTCTCTGAGAGCTGTTCCATTTGTAGATATATTCCTGATGTATTAGTGAGGAGAGGTGAACTCCATGTCCTCCTATTCTGCCCTTGACTCCTATCACTCTTCTTTTAATTTACTTAACAAATAAAGCATGAAATTAAGTAAAATGTTGATGATCACTTTTACTAGCTTTGAGTATAGTCTGAAGTCTTTGAGTGTGATACCTCCAGCTTTGCTCTTTTTTCTGAAGATTGCTTTGGCAATCTGTGTTTCCATATGAATTTTAAGATTATTTGTTCTAGTTCTGTGAAAAACATCATAGGTATTTTGATAGGGGTTGCTTAAATTTGTAGATTGCTTTGAGTAGAATGGCCATTTTAACAATATTAATCCCTCCAATCCAAGAGCATGAGATATCGTTCCATTTCTTTTGTGTCATCTTCAATTTATTTCAGCAATGAAGAAAACAGTATTTTTTTTTTTAAGTTTTTGAATTGCAAGAGAGACAGCTTCATTTTGTTGTTGTTGTTATGTTTTGTTTTTGTTTTAAAGGGTTGTCCTTATGTGAGAGCAACCCTATACAATCTGTGTGTGCCCAGCTGTTTTCTTGAGAAAGTTGAATCTTATGCGAGCACAAGTCATGCCTTCCTCCAGGCTGTGCTGGCAGCTATCATCTAGTTAGGTGGTGGGGCTGGAGATGGAGGGGCTAGAGCCAGAGACAAGAGTGAGCCAAGGTTTTTCCCCACTCAGTGGCCTTCAATACCCTGTCAGGGATGGAGCCTGGCCCCACAGTGCTAGAGCAAAACCCAGAGATTCAGGTCTGAGCTAGCTCAGTGCCCTTTAACTGCAGGCCCTTCCTCTCATCACAGCCAGCAACCTCAGCCCGGAGGGGAGCAGTGCTGGAGCAACAGGAGCTGGTGTGGGTATTCAGCAAGGGTCAGGGCACAGGCTGTGGCCATCTGGTGACCATGAGATATCCACTCTGCATCTGAATCTCCACCTGTGTAATTGCCAGTAACGCTGCCCCTGCCCTGCTCAGATGCTGCTTAATATTTGAGCCACCACAGCATCTCAAGGGCAAAACTTTTTCCTCAGTCATGGCTGCCCTCACTCTGGTGTGGAGTGGTGAATGGAGGAAAACAGTGCTGGGGTGTTGAAGCTTGGCTCAGGCTGGGGTGCATAAGATGGTCACTGGAAATGAGTCAGTCATCCCTTGTTTTCAATCTGTCCTACGCACCCTGCTTCAGGGGCAAGCAAGTGTTTATGCTCCTCACGAGGGGAGCCCAGGCTTCCCACAGTCCCCTTGTTAGTCTCAGTGGTCCTCAAACAAGCCAAGGGGGCTTGTCTTTCCTGTGTCAGACCCCACAGCTGCGGCACCCAATCAGTCACTCACCAAGGAGGGTCTCTACCCACATAGTCTCCTTTTTCCTCTAAGCCTCCCCCCGGGGCCGTAGATCCCAACCTGGTTTGCTTCTCTTCCCTTCCTACCTGATTTGTGTGTACATTTTTGCAGCCATGGTTGTACAGGAGTCCTTCTCCTAGTTTCCAGTTAGTTTTCAATGAGAATTGTTTCACATGTAGAAATATTTTTGATGTGTTTGTGGGGGGAAGTGAGTTCAGCACCGTCTTACACCACCATCTTGATTTACGTGGAACTAATGCTTACAAAGTTAATCTTTAGTAATACTGAACAAGTTATTCCAAGTAGAATAATTTTTCTAGGAGAATAACTTAAAATATTTTAATTGATAAATATCAAATGGCTATGCAAAACATGCCCATTATTTAATGACTTGGATAAATAACAACAAAGGTATTGAAATAAATTATGTATACCTGAATAATTCAGCCAAATAACTTTGGTGAGTCAGTCTAGTCTCAGCATCTTTTCAAAGATGACTAGATGCATACATACAGACAATCTGTCTACATGTAGAAAACTAGCACATAACTGATCCTTACCAGGGAGCTCACTGTGGTAGTGTTAAAAAGTAATTTAATTACATGTTTCAATTTTGAAATAATAGTTAAGATCACTCAGTATGAAAATGATAAAATGTGAATGATGATGTAGCAATTAAAATGAATTTTATAAATTAAGCTAATATAAAATTAGGTTTCTCTTCTTGTTTTTGTTATCATGGCAGGTGGTTAGCCATCTTACAGGATGCAGGAAGGATATGCCCCATCTGATAAGAAACTGTTACCCAAGGCAAAAGCAAGGGCTATGATGTCAGACTTACTCTCAGAGCCCATAGTGCTTGACCATTTATGCAACTGAGAACAAGTCAAGACGTCTCTCTGAAGCTTAGCTTCTTCATTTATTAAATAGGTTAGAAAATGACTACCTAATCAGACTGTGGCAAGGACTTTGTGAGATAAAGATAATTTATATGGAAGACCTCTATTCAACAACTAGTTAAGAGAAGTAGGGTATGTTTCTTCCTACTCCTTCTACTTTATGCAGCTCCCTTTCCCAACGTGTGTTGTAAGAAAAGTTTTTAGAAAAAATGTAGTTATAAAATAATTAGAATAAAAATAATGTATCACGCTGACTCTTGTAGATATTCATTGCAGTCTTTGATGTAATTCTAGATATATCTACTAGTCTTTGCATTTTCAACAAAAATAATTTTAATATATATATATAAACAAGAAATCGAAATAAAGAATTACTATGGCTAAATTGCTATTGAATATTCCATTAATCCACAATTGCAAGCCAGATATGCAGCCATTTCAGCAGCTCTTTCTTTTTAAAGTTCATATGTAAAAAATAATATTAAAATATATGTAAGTCACTTGGTCTTGAGGCATTTCACTCCTCTCATGAAGGATAGGCTTTGAATTAAAAACACATTTTTAGTGCATATAATTTAGCAATTCCTTTTAAATGATGTGGTTTTTAATTTGTTTGGGTTATCAGCAGAGAGAATAAAAGTTTAACACTTCTTTTTCTTCAAAAGTATACTGTGTTGAATTATTTATAATGCTTACTGTTTTTCCTGTGTGAAATATAACTGTATGGAAATATGCAATTATTCAATCCCTTCTACTAATTACCGATCCTAAAATCATTATGTTTTTATATATTTTAATATTTTCTGAAAGTAGTGCCCTTCTAAAAGTATGGATGCATTTCCCAGAGCTTTAAAGTTATAACAATTGAAGTAGATTTTTTAATAGTTTACTCAGATGATAAGGAATCACAGAAATAGTGATTTTGAACAGCACTGAGCTCACTGTGTGTCTCTGTAATAGCAGACTAATCTGACTTTTGCAGTTGCTGAAATTAAGTGTTCTAAGTTTAGATCATTTTTTTTATTGTTTTTAAAAACATAACCCATTTTTAAAGGTAGCTTTTTGAATTTGAGCTATAATTCATTGATAAATTATGTTGAATAGAAAGGAAAAATTATAGCAACATTGTTTTTTAATGATTTAAGTGAAAAAGACAGAACTTTTAATGTTCTAAAGATGTAACACCAACTACTTGACATTACATTTTCTTCAATTAATACACAAATATTTTACCTAATTATATAACTGTATTAATGCAAAAAATAAAAATTGGTCAGGAATCTAAAGGATTAAGTAAGGGGGAAATGTTAAACTTTGAAATAAAGTAAATAAAATGTTTGCTTTGGAAAAATGCAGAATAGACAGTCCAGTTATACTTTACAGTATACTTGCACAGATATTTGAGTAATGAAATAACATTAAAGCTGGAAATGTATCCTTTTGGCTCTTATAATATTTTGGTTTGCTGCAACAGTTTATAAGAGTTTTTGGAAAGTTCCATCTCTTTCACAGAAAAAGCTAGTGTAAGAATTTGATCTTTGCCCACCTGATTGGATAGAATTAAACTTTAATGCCACACTCTGCAGTCTAGGTTGATAGTACTTTTCCATCAAAGACATTGGGCAGTGAAGAGAGAAGAAAGTGATCATACTTTTATTGTCAGTGGAATTACTACATCTCCACAGGTCAGGGCATCAACACCTTACAGCATACTTTAGTCCTTTAGCAATACATTTGTAGACCAACTTATAGAGCTGAAAAATCATCTTGCCTTCCAATTTTAAAAGCATGATTTTGATTTTTCCTTTTCCTTAAAATGTGTCCCAGCTTCTTCCAAATATGTTAGCTCTGGTAGAAATATAAACCTGACAATGAAAAAAATTTAAGATTATTTTAAAAGTAGTTTAAACTGAAATATCATTGTGTGTGTGTGTATGTGTGTGACAGAGAGAATGAGAATGAGAGAGAGAAGAAAGAGTTACTAATATCTCCCAATTCTTAAGAAATAAAAGGCATTCACTTTATATATATTGAGTATATGTATTCAGAAAAAAAAAACAGAAATGTATTACATTCTATATGATACATTCTACATAAATATGTTTTCTTAACATCATTATTAGAGTATAATTGCTTTACAATGGTGTGTTAGTTTCTGCTGTATAACAAAGTGAATCAGCTATACATATACATACATCCCCATATCTCCTCCGACTTGCATCTCCCTCCCACCAACGCTATCCCACCCCTCTAGGTAATCACAAAGCACAGAACTGATCTCCCTGTGCTATGGGGCTGCTTCACAATAGCTATGTATTTTACATTTGGTAGTGTATATATGTCAATGCTACTCTTTCACTTTGTCCCAGCTTAACCTTCCTCCTCCCCATGTCCTCAAGTCCATTCTCTATGTCTGCATCTTTATTCCTGTCCTGCCCCTAGGTTCTTCAGAACCTTTATTTTATTTTATTTTATTTTATTTTATATTCCATATATATGTGTTAGCATACAGTATTTGTTTTTCTCTTTCTGACTTACTTCACTCTGTATTACAGACTCTAGGTCCATCCACCTCACTACAAATAACTCAATTGTGTTTCTTTTTATGACTAGTAATATTCCATTGTATATATGTGCCACATCTTCTTTATTCATTTACTGTTAGACACTTAGGTTACTTCCATATCCTGGCTATTGTAAGTAGTGCTTCAATGAACATTGTGGTACATGACTCTTTTAGAATTATGGTTTTCTCAGGGTATATGCCCAGTAGTGGGATTGCTGGGTCATACGGTAGTCCTATTTTTAGTTTTTTGAGGAATCTCCATACTGTTCTTCATAATGGCTGTATCAATTTACATTCCCACCAACAGTGCAAGAGGTTTCTCTTTACTCCACACCGTCTCCAGCATTTATTGTTTGTAGATTTTTTGATGATGGCCATTCTGACTTGTGTGAGGTGATATCTCATTGTAGTTTTGATTTTCATTTCTCTAATGATTAGTGATGTTGAGCATCCTTTCATGTGTTTGTTGGCAATCTGTATATATTCTTTGGAGAAAGGTTTATTTAGGTCTTCTGCCCATTTTTGGATTGGGTTTTTTGTCTTTTTGACATTGAGCTGCATGAGCTGCTTATATATTTTGGAGATTAATCCTTTGTCAATTGCTTTGTTTGCAAATATTTTCTACCATTCTGAGGGTTGTCTTTTCATCTTGTTTATAGTTTCCTTTGTTGTGCAAAAGCTTTTAAGTTTCATTAGGTTCCATTTGCTTATTTTTGCTTTTATTTCCATTTCTCTAAGAGGTGGGTCAAAAAGGATCTTGCTGTGATTTATGTCATAGAGTGTTCTGCTTATGTTTTCCTCTAAGAGTTTTATAATATCTGGCCTTACGTTTATGTTTTTAATCCATTTTGAGTTTATTTTTGTGTATGGTGTTAGTCAGTGCTCTAATTTCATCCTTTTACGTTTAACTGTCCAGTTTTCCCATCACCACTTATTGAAGAGGGTGTCTTTATTCCATTGTATATGCTTGCCTCCTTTATCAAAATTAAGGTGACCATATATGTGTGGGTTTATCTCTTGGCTTTCTATCCTGTTCTATCTTTCTATCCTGATCTATATTTCTGTTTTTTTCCCAGTACCATACTGTCTTGATTACTGTAGCTTTGTAATATAGTCTGAAGTCTGGGAGCCTGATTCCTCCAGCTCCATTTTTCTTTCTCAAGATTGCTTTGGCTATTTGATGTCTTTTGTGTTTCCATACAAATTGTGAATTTTTTTGTTCTAATTCTGTGAAAAATGCAATTGGTTGTTTGACAGGGATTGCCTTGAATCTGTAGATTGCTTTGGGTAGTAGAGTCATTTTCACAATGTTGATTCTTCCAATCCAAGAACATGGCATATCTCTACATCTGTTTGTATCCTTAGTTTCTTTCATCAGTGTCATAGTTTTCTGCATACAGGTCTTTTACCTCCTTCTGTAGGTATATTCCTAGGTATTTTATTCTTTTTGTTGCAATGGTAAATGGGTGTGATTCTTAACGTCTCTTTCAAATCCCTCATCATTAGTGTATAGGACAGCAAGAGATTTCTGTCCATTAGTTTTGTATCCTGTTACTTTACCAAATACATTGATTAGCTCTAGCAGTTTTCTGGTAGCGTCTTTAGGATTGCCAATGTATAGTATCATGCCATCTGCAAACAGTGAAAATTTTACTTCTTTTCCAAATTGGATTACTTTTATTTATTTTCCTTCTCAGATTACTTTGGCTAAAACTTCCAAAACTTTGTTGAATATTAGTGGTGAGAATGGGCAACTTTGTCTTATCCCTGAACTTAGTGGAAATGGTTTCAGTTTTTTACCATTGATAACGATGTTGGCTGTGGGTTTGTTATATATGGCCTTTATTATGTTGAGGCAAGTTCTCTGTATGCCTACTTTCTGGAGAGTTTTTATCATTAATGTGTGTTGAATTTTGTCAAAAGCTTTTCATGCATCTATTGAGATGATCATATGATTTTTCTCCTTCAATTTGTTAATATGGTTTATCACATTGATTGATTTTTGTATATTGAAGAATCCTTGCATTCCTGGGATACACCCCACTTGATCATGGTGTATGATCCCTTTAATGTTCTGTTGGATTCTGTTTGCTAGTATCTTGTTAAGGACTTTTGCATCTATGTTCGTCAGTGATACTGGCCTGTAGTTTTTATTTGTTTGTTTGTTTTTTAGTTTTTTTGTGTGGCATTGCTGTCTGGTTTTGTTATCAGGGTGATGGTGGCCTTGTAGAATGAGTTTGGGGGTGTTCTTCACTCTGTTATAATTTAGAAGAGTTTGAGAAGGATAGGTGTTAGCTCTTATCTAAATGTTTGATAGAATTAGTCTGTGACGTCATATGGTCCTGGACTTTTGTTTGTTGGAAGATTTTTAAATACAGTCTCAATTTCAGTGCTTGTGATTAGTGTGTTTATATTTTCTGTTTCTTCCTGTTTCAGTCTCGGCACGTTGTGCTTTAATAAGAATTTGTCCTTTTCTTCCAGGTTGTACATTTTATTGGCATATAGTTGCTTGTAGTAATCTCTCATGATCCTTTGTATTTCTGCAGTGTCAGTTGTTACTCCTCCTTTTTCATTTCTAATTCTATTGATATGAGCCTTCTCCCTTTCTTTCTTGATGAGTCTGGCTGATGGTTTATCAATTTTGTTTATCTTCTCAAAGAACCAGCTTTTAGTTTTATTGATCTTTGCTACTGTTTCCTTCATTTCTTTTTTTTTCCTTCATTTCTTTTTCATTTACTTCTGATACGATCTTTATAATTTCTTTCCTTCTGCTAACTTTGGGGGTTTTATTGTTCTTCTTTCTCTAATTGCTTTAGGTATTAGGTTAGGTTGTTTATTTGAGATGTGTCTTGTTTCTGGAGGTAGGATTGTATTGCTATTAACCTCCCTCTTAGAACTGCTTTTGCTGAATCTCATAGGTTTTGGGTCATTGTGTTTTCATTGTCATTTGTTTCTAGCTATTTTTTTTTCCTCTTGATTTCTTCAGTGATATCCTGGTTATTTAGTAGTGTATTTTTTATCCTCCATGTGTTTGCATTTTTTACAGATTTTTTTTCCTGCATTTGATATCTTGATTCATAGTGTGTGGTCGGGAAAGGTACTTGACACAATTTCAATTTTCTTAAATTTACCAAGTCTTGATTTGTGACCCAATATATGATCTATCCTGGAGAATGTTTGTAAGCACTTGAGAAGAAAGTGAATTCTGTTGTTTTTGGATGGAATATCCTATAAATATCAATTAAGTCCATCTTGTTTAATGTATCATTGAAAGCTTGTGTTTCCTTATTTATTTTCATTTTTGATGATTTTTCCATTGGTGAAAGTGGGGTGTTAATGTCCCCTACTATGAATGTATTACTGTCTATTTCCCCTTTTAGGGCTGTTAGTATTTGCCTTATTTATTGAGGTGCTCCTATGTTGAGTGCATAAATATTTATAATTTTTATATCTTCTTCTTGGATTGATCCCTTGATCATTATGTAGTGCCCTTCTTTGTCCCTTGTAATAGTCTTTTTTTAAACTCTATTTTGTCTGATATGACAATTGCTACTCCAGCTTTCTTTTGGTTTCCATTTGCATGGAATATCTTTTTCCATCCCCTCACTTTCAGTTTGTATGTGTCCCTAGGTCTGAAGTGGGTCTCTTGTAGACTGTGTATTTACGGGTCTTGTTTTTGTATCCATTCAGCCACTCTATGTCTTTTCGTTGGAGGATTTAACCCATTTACATTTAAGATAATTATGAATATGTATTTTCCTATTACCATTTTCTTAATTGTTTTGGGTTTGTTGTTATTATAGGTCTTTTCCTTCTCTTGTGCTTTCTGCCTAGAGAAGTTCCTTTAGCATTTGTTGTAAAGCTGGTTTTGTGTTGCTGAATTCTCTTAGCTTTTGCTTGTCTGTAAAGGTTTTAATTTCTCCATCGAATCTGAATGAGATCCTTGTTGGGTAGAGTAATCTTGGTTGTATTATTCATCACTTTAAATATGTCCTTCCACTCCCTTCTGGCTTGCAGAGTTTCTGCTGAATGGTCAGCTGTTAAGCTTATGGGAATTCCCTTGTATGTTATTTGTTGCTTTTCCCTTGCAGTTTTTAATATTTTTTCTTTGTATTTAAATTTTGATAGTTTGATTAATATGTGTCTTGGCATGTTTCTCCTTGGATTTATCCTGTATGGGACTCTGTGCTTCCTGGACTTGATTGACTATTTCCTTTCCCATATTAGGGAAGTTTTCATCTATAATCTCTTCAAATGATTTCTCAGTCCCTTTCTTTTTCCCTTCTTCTGGTAACCCTATAATTGGAATGTTGTTGTGTTTAATGTTGTCCCAGAGGTCTCTGAGAGTGTCCTCAATTCTTTTCATTCTTTTTTCTTTATTCTGCTCTGTGGTAGTTATTTCCACTATTTTATCTTCCAGGTCACTTATCTGTTCTTCTGCCTCAGTTATTCTGCTATTGATTCCTTCTAGAGAATTTTAAATTTCATTTATTGTGTTGTTCATCATTGTTTGTTTGCTCTTTAATTCTTCTAGGTCCTTGTTAAACGTTTCTTGTATTTTCTCCATTATATTTAGAAGATTTTGGATCATCTTTACTACTATTACTCTGAATTCTTTTTCAGGTAGGCTGTCTATTTCCTCTTTATTTGTTTGGCCTGGTGGGTTTTTACCTTGCTCCTTCATCTGCTGTGTGTTTCTCTGTCTTCTCATTTTGCTTAACTTACTGTGATTGGTGTCTCCTTTTCACAGGCTGCAGGTTTGTAGTTCCTGTTGTTTTTGGTGTCTGCCCCCAGTGGGTATTATTAGTTAAGTGGGTTGTGTAGGCTTCCTGGTGGAAGGGAGTGGTTCCTGTATTCTGGTGGATTATGCTGGATCTTATCTTTCTGGTGGGCAGAACCACTTCCAGTGGTTTGTTTTAGGGTGTCTGTCCTTATTATGATTTTAGGCAGCCTCTCTGCTAATGGGTGGAGTTGTGTTCCTGTCTTGCTAGTTGTTTAGCAAGGGGTGTCCATCACTGTAGCTTGCTGGTTGTTGAGTGGAGCTGGGCCTTAGCATTGAGATGAGAGCTTTTGCCATTTGATATTATGTGGGACAGGGAGGTGTCTGGTAGACCAGTGTCCTGAACTTGAATCTCCCACCTCAGAGGCTCAAGCCTGACATCCGACTGGAGCACCAATACCCTGTCAGCCACTCAGCTAACATTTTAGGAATAATCCTTGGAAGAGCTAATTTACTGGGACTTCAGCCTGAAAAATATGATCTCAATCACTTCTTAGCAGAGATGTTCATGCCATGCTAATCCTGGGGCAGACCTGGCTGTTGACCCCCTCCTGGACCCCAGCATAAGCAAAGGAAGCCATAAATATGTTTTTTAAAGTACTTAACTTGTCTGTTTATGCAACAAATATTTATTGGGTGTTTCTGACTTGATATATAGAAAAGACATAGAAATAAAGTGGATACATATCTTAAATGAATAAATTTGCGATTTATTAAGGAAATCTGTACACAAATTGATGAAATAAAATTCATATTTTTTGGCATGATAAACAAATTTAAACACAATATTGTCCTTTGCCCCTTTGGGCCTCCTCTCTCCCCTTTAGTGTGTGTGGTGCATCTGCATTAAGCAGAGCTCCTTAGGAGATAACATTCTTTCTTATACTCATCAGGTTCAAACTCCTTAGGATATAACTTTCCTTCTTAATCTTGTAAGAGGCCATGATGACCAGTGACCCAGTTCACTTCTGGCTTTGTATGTGTAGACATGAATTGTATAAACTATCAATAATACTTCATTTACTGTATAGTCCTCTGTCTCAAAAAACTTATATAACTGTGCCTTGACGTCTAACAGGCAGAACAGTCCTCAGAGCTTTCTGAGAGGCTGTTCCTGTGTTATAATCTTCAGTTTGGCTGGAATAAAATTTTCCATTTCTTTCTTCAATTGACTGATTAACTATTTCATCAGCAAAATATAACACAGTGTGTAAGGGCTACATGCAACAAATACACAAAGCTTCAGTGAAAGAGTAAAGTAGAGAGTAACCAACTCTGTTTTGTGGGGTCCTATGAGGCTTAAAAAGGAAATGTCCTTTGACTTCAGTCTTAAAGGATGAATTCATGACCCTGATATATTTGATAACAAAAGTAAAGGAAAAAAAAAAAAGTGAAGCAAGGAAAGGATAGACTAAGGAACCAGTCTTTCAAGAGACTAGCAAAAAATGCTGATTGGATTTTGGACTTAATCCTGTACATAATGAGAACAGGTCTTTTAGGGATTGTATGGAGGAGAGTTAAATAGTCAAGTTTGCATTTAAAAAAGTATCTACTGAGAGTAATTTATCTGGCAAAGGAGATAGTATACCAAATACTGCAATGATCTAGATGAGGAGGTGGGAGTGTGAGTCCAGCAGCCAATGAAAAGGGAGAAGATGGGTAGGGTTGAGGGAGATTTGGGAGGTAAAAATCACGATTTTAATATTGATTGAATGTGGGAGTAGAATGGGAGCCAAAGATTGCTCTCCTTTTTTAGGCTTTGATTATTATGGATTCAAATCTAAAAAAATATCCTGTTTATGCAATGATCATTAACTCCAATCCAAGGGAGAACAGATGCTAGGTCGCCTGCCTTTATGTAAACCTGTGGTTCAGTCAGAATAAATTGTTAAACCCAAAGCCTTTTAGCTTAAAAGATGCTAAAGAGCCAGCCAGAGTGAATTTTCCAATCAGTCCTTGTGACCTAGGGATATAATAAGTTCTAGGATTGGTATGCACAGAATTGTATAGATATGCAAAACATTGTATAGACAAGAGAGCTCCTCTCACATATACTTTCTTCTTATATTTAATTAGAATATTCTAATTTTATTCAAGGAGTAAAATAAAAATTAATTTAATAAAACATATGGAAAAGACTCAATCTGTAAATAGTTTATTTTTGAACATGTTCCTTGGTATCTCAAAACGTTCTCATATCTCTATGGATTGAAACTTGTCATTTTGCCATTATGTCTTAACATCTCTGTGAACAAGATGAGGATCTTTACAAATCCTTAGGGATATCTGAGTTCATAATTTCAGAATTCTTAAAACTGATGAATTAATTGATGAGTTAAAGTATTTTGGCATACTTCAAGTTAAATACTTACTATATGTCACCATGCAGACATATGTAATGTGGCAAGATTTCTCTTTGACTCCTTTGAAGAAATTAACATAAAATAAGTGATCTACTTTTTAATTTGGGTATTTCTAATGTTTATTACATGTCATTTAATATCAGTAGAATTATAAAGAATATAAAGAATGAAAGAATAATATTAATGATAATACATATATATCATTGGTTTATGCATCATAATTATATAATGTATAAGATATTAAAGCCATCCTTTACTTAGTCTCTCATTTGAATATCTAATAATTAGAATAAGCAGATATTACATGGGTATTGGAAAATCTCTCTTTCTCTTTTTTTGTTTGAGTGCCATCTGGCTTGTTGGCAAACTTTGTGTTTATAAGTTTAGAAATCTCATGGTTCTATTGCTTGTTTAAGGTTTATAATGAGGATACAGAAATGCAAGCACTTACATCTAGGCACTGTACTTTAAACTCACTGGAAATATCTTTCAGAATAATTAATAGAATGTAAATACATATTTCATGATTTATATTTTATGAATTGTATGATTCACACTAAGTTTTTGAACATAAGCCTATGTTCAGAAAAAAATGAAAATAACTGTCTCCTATAATTGATCAACAAGGTGAGATATTAATGTATAAGATGTTAAATATACCATTTTTTGTAACATCTTTATTGGAGTATAATTGGTTTACAATGGTGTGTTTGTTTCTGCTTTATAACAAAGTGAATCCATTATACATATACATATATCCCCTATCTCTTCCCTCTTGTATCTCCCGCCCTCCCACCCTCCCTATCCCACCCCTCTATGTGGTCACAAAGCACTGAGCTGATCTCCCTGTGCTATGCGGCTGCTTCCCCCTAGCCATTGCGGCTGCTTCCCACTAGCTATCTATTTTACGTTTAGTAGTGTATATATGTCCATGCCACTCTCTCACTTTGTCACAGCTTACCCTTCCCTGTCCCCATATCCTCAAGTCCATTCTCTAGTAGGTCTGCATTTTTATTCCCATCTTGCCCCTAGGTTCTTCATGACCATCTTTTTTTTTTTTTTAGATTCCATATATATGTGTTAGCGTACGGTATTTGTTTTTCTCTTTCTGACTTACTTCACTCTGTAAATATACCATTTTTAACACCCTTTATTATTAGAGGCATAGTATTAGGTATGCTTTGGTAAAACAGCAATACCTATAGGTGTCACTGACAATTATATTTTTCCTTTCATTTTCCAGTTAGGATTTTTCTGAAAAATCATCTGTTTAATTCCAAACCCAGAAGACTGAAAATATATTTAGATAAACTGTGAGGGCATGAAGCATCTTGGACATTAATTTTATATCTTTGAACAGGGAACCATTGATATAGATTAATTTTTTGCTCAGTTCTGGCTGTAACTTCAGTGTCCCATCCCTTAATATAACTGATCCTACTACCCTGAACCCTTAAAGATTAGGGCTGTTCTTACTACCATGTTCATTTTGATTTCTTTTCTTGCATCTGATCCTTATACTTCTTTTCTTAGCCAATTGTTTTCTTCCAGACCTTATACAGTATATATTACAACATTTTGTATTTGGATGATATTGACTGATCTAATTAGAATTTGCTGGGCAGGAAGTGAACTCCATCAGATTTATCTCCTTGTTTGAAATTCTACAACGTTTTGGAGAAGCAGTTATGTTTGTGACTATCATGGAAAATATTGACAATACAAGTGTAAATGATATGAATTTTCCTTCACCATACCCCAGGACAAGAAATACTAACTAGTTAATCTCTAAATCGAAATCAATGAGCACCAAACCCCAAGTCAGAAGATGGTGTAAGATTGAATTTCATTTATGCATTTTGGCATCTCTAACATAGCCTTGGGTTACACAAAAATATCTTGGAGTTAAATGATATCTAAGATATTCAGGTAAAGGATTGTTCTCTTTAGTACAAATGTTCGAAGTCAAGTCTAAATCATTAATTTGAGAAGAGACAATTCTCTTTCTGGTTCAACTGGGCTTTGCAGAACTTGGCCAGACCTGGAAGCTTGGGCACCTCAGAACACAGCCTGTGTGTGTGTCAGGTTATTTGCTCCCATGGTTCTGGCATTTCTCCAAGGAACTTGGAGGAGGTGGGAGTGGATCCTTATTATTTTCAGAACCTGAAACTCAGTTTTGTATCAGATAAGTTGAGGGTCACACTAAATCTCTTTTTAAGTGGTCAATTGCCCTGTCAAATCTCTAACTTCTATCTCCTACTCCTGCTGACCTGTCTCAATTATCACCCCCCAATGGGGTTTTAGAAACACACAGCTAGTCTCTCTTTCCGGGGGGCAATGGAGGGCAAGCAACGGTCAGATGGTTCTTTCCTTAATATTTAGTCTATAATCCCTTTCATCAGTAAACCTAAATGTCCTTAATGAATGTTCCATCCCAGTACCCTTATATAAATTTTGAGGCATTAAATGGATTCCTGGGATAATTGCTTCCACATAAAAAGCACAATCTTCCATTATGGGGCAAAATATTAATAACTGTTTATGTGACTTGGATACACAATGGATTTTCAGAAGCATATTTTAGCCTCTTTATTTCAATACTGATTCTCTACCATCCATGTGTGTGCTTATTTGCTTTTTGTTTCATTTTGTTTATTATGTAATCATTTTTTCAAATCACCTTAATTTCAGATAGACTAGTGATATATCCTAAATTGGCAGTTGTTTACAAGAGTTCAGACTCACCTCAGTGTGCCAGTCCTGAACCTGGGTCAACACTCTTGTCCGAAGATAATTTGCTTCATTGCTGCCTTTCTGTAATGCACAGATTGAAGTCTCTTAGCAACCCTGGAAGAAGTTTTCATATCTAGCAGATCTATGTGTGTATGTGTTTGTGAGAAGTGCCACAGCCTTTATTTTTCTTTGAATCAAATCAACTGTTCTCCAAAACCCCAGTACAGTAGGACAACATATTCTACTAAAGAACGTATAGATGTATTCTCCTACCAACAGTCGTGCCTTCTTTTATAACACTTGGGGATATTTACTTCCTGTCTTCAACCTCCTCCTTCTTCTTGCTTTTCCTCACAGATATTTGTCTGGTTTATATTTCTCAAAGAAACCCAAATATCATACTCCGTATACTTTAAAAGTCAACTTCTACATGTGTCCTTGTATACAAAAGCCCAAGGTGCAGAGAGAATAGATACTTAGCTTGGGCTATGTGGATTTGTGTGTGTGTAGGACAAAATAATGCAAGTTTATATCTCAATGGTTAATTCTGTAATATGTGTTCAAAATATCATAGTAATGGATACTGATTATTTGAGCTGCCTCATTGCAAGAAATAATAAGATTTGCAACTTATATAATAGAAAAGTGAGGAATGGGAATTTATTCTAGTGATTAGGTGTCAACTATGAGCAAAGACGTTCACTGGAATATTTACTCCTGATATTCAAGCCACTGAACTTGAGACCATAAACAAAATGAAGAGTATCTATCAAAGTTAATGTATTTTTGATCAGGTCAAGGACAAATTCTAGTTGTATCTGCAACATCTAATTTATAACCCTCTATTAAAACCACATTTGGGTAAAACATCTATTTGAGCACTTTTTTCAGGTACTGGGGGGTTCAGATCCTTTCCTATTACCTGCTGACCACTTAGGATCCTCCCTGTCAGGGTATCTTCAAATCTGTACAGCATTGCTCGTCACACATCATACCTGATTTCTAAAAAGTTTATGAGACCATATCATTAAACTTCTTGTAATTTTATTATTTTATATTATCTTAT
Source organism: Neophocaena asiaeorientalis asiaeorientalis (assembly GCF_003031525.2). Classification (NCBI taxonomy): domain Eukaryota; kingdom Metazoa; phylum Chordata; class Mammalia; order Artiodactyla; family Phocoenidae; genus Neophocaena; species Neophocaena asiaeorientalis. The sequence goes on from NW_020172187.1 coordinate 3,386,558, forward strand.
TTACTTTTTTAACATATTTATTGGAGCATAATTGCTTTACAATGGTGTGTTAGTTTCTGCTGCATAACAAAGCAAATTAGCTATACATAAACATATATCCCCATATCTCCTCTCTCTTGCTTTTCCCTCCCACCCTCCCTATTCCACCCCTCTAGGTGGACACAAAGCACTGAGCTGATCTCCCTGTGCTGTGCAGCTGCTTCCCACTAGCTATCTATTTTTATGTTTGGTAATGTATATATGTCCATGCATTCTAACATAATTTACCTCCCCAAAAGTAGTAAAATAAAAATAAAAATTAAAATTAACTGTTTTATACTGGTAGATGCAAGGCACAAGCCATTATATAGATATTTTCTAGTAAAGAACAGTTTCTTTCTCTGACTTTTCATATATAATTTACTTCATAACCAGTAAGTACCAGGAGGCAGCATTCTTTTTAAGGTCACACAGTGATAAGTAGCAATGCAAAAGTAGAAACATCAGTCAGACACATTTATTAGCTAAGTGACTACAGTACTAACTGATACATCAATTCTGAGATGGGCATGAAACAAATTTCTGCTTCAGTAAAATTACAGAGGAGCAGATCACTACATATCCTGGGTATTTAGGTCATGACTAGGAAAGATCTTCTTGTGTGCATGTGTGTGTGTGTCTGTGTGTGTATACATAGATGGGGAGAGAGAGAGAGAGAGAGGAAGGAATCTTTTGGAAATTTCTTATCTAATATTCTACGCTTAATAGATAACTACATGAAATAAATTATTTGTTCAAGGATACACACTGATTTTGCTGAATTGAAAATAGCTTTGACTCCTGAAAGTATTTGAAAACCCCTCTGCTTTGGTACTTCAGGTATTAATTCTGTTATCTCTTGTTAATTTTTCAAAAGCAAGTGATCTCAATCTAATACTAGAAATTAATGTAAGGCCTAAAAATTAACTCCCTTATTACATTTGATACTGTTTAGGTCAGCTTTAACCCTACTATATCTACTACAGTTTCTCTTCAGCAGTATTTTTCAAACTAGGACCCATGGACATACACTTCATGTCTAAAAATTATCCACAGTAACAATCTTCATTTTATAATGAAGGTTAATATTTATCAATATCTCAAAAACTATTTCCCCACTATTTGGATTGTGAATGTGTATTAAGTACTGGCACAGAATATCATGGTTTACACACATATTTCTGTTTCCCATTGCATTGTAGCCTGGTAGTATTTCTTCCATCATCAGAAGTTAATGAAAATGAATTTTGATAGCATTAATATGTGTATTTGGAATTGGAGCCAAGTGTTATTCACCTGACGTAAAATCACAACAGGATAATTGAAAATTTTGCAGTAATTTGAATACACAAAAGTGTGAGAGAAGTGAGTCATCATAAAGCAAAGGGGAGAGCAGCCAGGCTGAGCTCCCCAGAACATGCAGGTGATGGTGGGTATCACAGCATGTAGCCAGCAGTGGGTTCAATTCAGTGGTGTCATTGATCATATAAAATTACTTTTATTAGCCATGTAGTTCTGTAAGTACTATATTATTTTTTTTTGCTCTGGTCATATAGTTCTATAAAAACTATAAGTATAAAGAGTTTTTGACATGTTTTGTGTAAGCATATGTTTTATGTTTATGTTTCCTATTTTAATGATGTACTAAAAGCAATTTAATGCAACATGGTGGGGTGTGGGAATAGTGTTTCCTTTAAAATAGGTCTTCAGGTTGATAAACATTGACTTTAGTATTTGAATCAATTAATATAGTTATTAGTTTACATTGTTATACAGATTTAAGACAATTAACACAAAATAAGATGAAAGATGGTTGCAGTTACTGGTAACAATTAATCCATCACTAATTCAAAGTTGCAGATTATCTTTTTTGAATTTTTCTCTTTGGTTACACATCCTGTCCAACTAACTGCTAATTTTAAATAACTCATAAATATATTGATTTATGTCCTCAGTTGCTATTCTGCCATAAATATTCCTCTTAAAAGTTTTAAATTTACTTTTCTCAATTAGCAAGAAGTAGAAAAACTTTATGATGTATAGTGCTTGGTGTCCTTTCTGTAGGAGTCACATAGTGCATGAACAGTAAAATTTAGGTCCTAATGAATGAACACCTAATGTGGGGGTTTTATTATTATTATTTCAATAATATTTATTTACCAACTTAAAAACCATTGAACAGTTTTTTGTTTTTTTTTTTTTTTTCTTACAGAGTGACATTTGAGGAATTATTTACAGGATAGATACAGTTTATATACTTCTTTTAGTCTTAGGCTGAAGTGGATTAGGTACATTACATTTCTTTTGTGTACCTTATGCAAACAATGAACGATGATGAAGAAAAATTGGGAAAAGCTGTAATCTATGGAAACTCTTCAGGACTTCATTTACAGGGAGCACTCCCTTTGCCTTTCAAAAAGACACCAGCAATTGTATCTTTCAAATGATAACCCTTTTACAAGTTATGCTTACACTGGGCTAAGAAACTGTTGAGAAAGAATGAGATTATGTTCTTACTCCCTTTCTCTACATTTTGCCTTAGTGATACTGAAGTAGGATGATTTTACTCTGTTATTCAAAATCTTCAGGGAAGGATCTAATGCAATTTATCTTGGTTTCAGTGCCACAGACCTTTATTAGAAAATCTCTCTAAATATATCCCTTTCCAGTACTCTTGTTTGACATGAAAAATAGTCATGAGGAAATATTTATTATCTTCTCTCTAGGAGCTTATCAGGAGGTTGTTAATTGTTAATTAGGTGTATCCATATTTTCCTTCCTCATGTCTTATGATCAAACTTACTGTGAATTTATAATTCACATTTAATTGTGATCCCCTTTTAGATGCTATAAGTAGTTATTATACTTTCATATTCTTGAGGTTGAAATATATTTAAAGGTCTTATTCTACTATTTCTCTGCCATATTTTTGTGGTCCTTTTGTTGACTGCAAACACAAACCCTGTTCTTTTCCTTATTTGTTTTTACTTGCAAAATCTTTACAGTGAAAATGTCCTTTTTAGTCTCTTCCAGAAGATAAACTTTTTCTTTAAGAAGAATCTAATGAGAAAATCAATGTGATGGTAAATGATTCATTGGACATTTTGTGTCAGGGTTTGTTAATTGTAGCTTCTTCATAAAAAAAAAAGAAAAAAATCAAATGACAAACTGCTTACCCCCAAACTAATTATTAGAAAGATTATTCACATTCTCCTAGTTTGTGTGGCATTCATAGTAGTCCTTGGATATTTGTTTATCAAGCAGTCACTGAGCTTTGACTGTGTGCCAAGTACTGTGGCAGGGATTCAGATTGGATACAGGAAAGTACGCATGTGGCCTTTCGGACCTTACACTCTTGGGGATAAAGCTCAGCAAGCGGTGGGCAGGGAAAGGAGAAAACAGAAATTTCAGTGCAATGTGGTAAATGGCACTCTGGATGGACTAGGGAGGCTCGTGAAGGCATGTCTGTAACACAGAGTCAGGAAACATATCTTGGCATGGCCGTGGAATGGGTTACAGCTAAACCACAATGCAGATGATATGAAAATGATGCAATTTTGATAGAGGAATTGGGAATAGTTAGTCCAGTGTGAAAGAAATCTCTGAACATTTATAGAACTGCAAATAGCTGAATATCTATGGAACCTGTGTGTGTGCTCACATGCCTCCATGTTCATAATCTTCGGGTTGAGAAAGGCAGGGAGGTACTTTCTGAGTGGAATCCAAGTGCAAGAGGGGTGGCTGACTCCATTACCAAGTGTTTTGTGTGCATAACTAAGAACTTCAGTGATTATTCTTAGGAATTAGAGAAACTGTTGAAAAAATTTTGAGGAGTATGACATAGTCATGCCTGTACTTTAGAGAGATACATATATTTGTTGCAGTTGAAGAATGGAGTTGTATAGGGCAAGAATGAAAATGTAACAGGTCAAATATTAACATGTCTTTAAATGCTACAGCAACATTGGGAATGGAGATAAGTGGGCTTATGGGAGATGGGTTCCTGTGTTTGAACTGAAGTTGCTAAATAACTGATATGAGAGCTGAATGGGAGATTGACAATGGCAGTCATTTTTCAAGGTGATTTATGGACTTTTGGTTATATATAGTAGAACACACATCTTTACCACTGTAAACTCCACAAATGCTACGAAAATAACTATATAAAGGATTTTTAAAAAGATACACTCATAAAGCAGAGAGACAAGGACAGGATGTCACAAGAGAAAAGATGTTATTTGAATGATGGAAACTTGCAAATTCATTGTTAACTTTGCAAACAAGGAAAAGTAGGTGACAATAGGGGGAGAAACTAAGAAGGAGACAAGCCCTTAAAAGGATGAAGAGTTGGAGTCCTTGCTCCCTGTGTAGGTCATGGTTGAAGACGGCTATAGAATGAAGACTCTGAAATGTCACTGTTGGGAGCATTTAGACACCCAGATACACTCCCTTTTCCAAGCCTCAGTCATTCTTTGGAACCCTGTCCCACACTACAAACATACATATGCACACCTGAGCAGAATACTGAAAATTTGCTCTCTAGAAAGGTTAAGACAGAAAGAATTTGGAGTTGTCAACAGTAAGCTCTACTAGAGCTGAGAACACCATGTTGAAAATGGAGGATTGTGAAAATCTATGCATTGAATGCTGAGGGTCTGAACCTCTATCCTATTTAGCTGCTGGGTCACAGGCACTCAGGCTACAGACAACACCCACTGTCCCTCCCGGGGAAGGAGATGGTGACTGCTGGGGATACTAATGAACTAGTCACGTTCCTCCTTAGTCACCTTCACTTATACCTGACCCTTAAAATTCTGCAAATGCACAGCAGGTTTCCAGTGTGATATTTATCAGGGCCACACTCTAAAATTGGATCAGATAGACAGCGATCACTAGGTATATGGAGAAATCTTCTAACATAAAAGGGATTAAACAAAGAGGCATTGAAGAGGAACACAGAGAAACTGGAGTCAGTGAGGAAGCAGAACAAAAAAGCTTCAAAAATATAATTAATACCCTCAGAGAGACAAACAGCATCTTCATTCATTTAAAACAACAACCACAAAACAGCAGGCTATAAAAAATACATTCAAAGAACACAAAAAGAACTTTTGGAAACTAAAAAAATGATAGAAGAAATTAAAAATTAGGGATAAATTTTGAATTAATTATTCAAATAATTAATAAATTTTTAATTGAAATTAATAAATTTTCTCAGAATGCAGACGTCCAAAAAAATACATATAGATGCAAAATGAAAGCATAGAAGGAAATGTTTTTTAAAAAACTCAGATGATTCTTAATACTCTAGGAAAGAGATAACAGGGAAGAGGAAATTAACAAAGGAATAATTCAATACCATTGCCCAGAACTGAAGTTCATGCATTTGTAGATTGGAGAAGGTTCAACAAGGGTCTGGAAAAATTAACTTAAACATAAGACCCTTTTGAATTTTCAAAAATTAGAATGATATTATTATTGAGGAAACTTCCTATGCAACCCAAAAAAGAGGTGGGAAAAACCAAAAACAAAGAACTCTGTGATAAATTGATATCCCAGTCTGTGTGAAAAGTATATGATGGCTTGAATTTATGCCATCACTGATTATAGGAACCCAAGAAAAGAAATGAATAATGTACAAACTGACCTAAGACAGCTGAAACCTCTGGAACTCAAATCGTTTATTCAAGTAATTATTGAGGTTTATTATGTGTCAAACTGTCTTCTGATTCAGAGGCTATGATAATGAACAAAGCAGACAAAATGTCCTGCCATCAGTGACTTACATTCTATTGACAGAGAAAGATAATCAGAAAGATGGGTAGGTAAAGCAGACCATAGTATCCACCACAGAGCAATATTAAAGTCTGTGACAGAAAACAAAAAAGCTAACGCATAAGCAATATATATTATATATACTTATATATAGAGAAAATGGAATTTATATTCTTTAATGCACATATTAGAAAATATGAAGTATATACAGCTAGCAAACTATATGCATTAACTCAATAATGAGGAAAAATGTAACTTTAAAGAGATTATAAGGAAGGAAATACAAATAATAAACATTAGAGTAGAAATTGATTATACAGAAAACAAAGAACCAAAAGAAAATGCTATAAAAATAGGCAAAACTTGGAAACTGTTGATTAAGAAGCTATCACAAATAACATTAAAAATGTTAAGAGCAACCATAGTATTGATGTAATTAATATTAAATACAAATTTAAAAATTACCAAATAAACCCAAAGTTTATGTAAGGATCAAAATATATACCTGAACTCTATAAGCTAATATGCATGTCATCTTGCAGAGAACATTTTTAAATGATGTGTTTATATTTCTGTCATAAAAAGATAATGTTTCTTCAAATGAGAGTTTTTGTCTTTAATGCAGTTGTCAGTTTGGAAAATATTGGCTGAACTTGGGTTCCTAAAGTGTAGGGGAGGAGATATAGAAAATTCAAAACTATCTTTGGAACATTTAAGAGTTTGGAATGTTAAAAACTTTGGATTCCTAAAGATTTAAATATTGCTGACAGCCTTTGATGCCCCTAATGTAACATAAAGACCTTAAGTAGCTGGCAAATTACTGTATTTATTTTTTCTGCTGTAGATATTGATCACACACATGTTCTAAGTGTCAAAGCCTTTGAAATGATGCTGAATTCTGATCTTCATTTACATAAGATGCATTTCACTATTTGTGTTTATGTATCCACACAATGTTTATAACAATTTTAGATATACAAAGGGCACATGAGAGTAAGTGAAGATAGTTTTACAAGACTTTTTAAAAATTACCTTTCCTTTAGTATGTTTTTCAAGTACTCTGAATAATGTACTTGAATCATAAATACTAAAAATACTAGTTGGTGGTAATGAACCTACTGGTTTCTTATGTTATTAAATGATGAACAAAATAACTTAAAATTGAGAATTGTCCCATTCTCACCTTTCACAACTACTCTTTTTTTTTTTTTTTTTTTTTTTTGGAGAAGCCCCACAACTACTCTTTTATATACATTATTGAATAACACATTTGTTTTAGCTTGAAAATTAATGTATTCAGATGCATTTGATAAAACATATTTGTAAAGTATGAGACAGACCAAAAAAAAAATTAAATTAAGGACAATACTTTTATAGTAAAGTTAGAAAGGAAGAAAAAATTAAAATGTGTAATGTACATATCCCAGGGCAGGCATTAGAAGGGAAAAAAGAATACTTATTCACCTATTAAGTATTATTTAAAAGAAAAAGCTTCAGTTTAGTCACTTAAGAAAATAGTGTCTGTCCTTAACAGATGGGTAGTATTTGAGAGACATTTCTGTGTCCAATGGACAAGCTAAATCTTAATTAAATTTCATGAAAGTATTGTCGTTTCTACTTCATGACCCTAAATAGGTCATTGATTATTTTTCAAGTGAGCTGAAAACAAGACACATTTATTTCCTCTAAAACTGAGTTTCAATTTTCTGAAGGGTTCATAGCATTACTATCAATGTTGACTGCAAATTCGTCATCTACATTTAATTGTACCTAAGAGCTCTCCCAAATAACAAGTATGGAGCACAAATACCTATTATATTCGATTTTATCTCCACAGCAATTTTTTTTTGGTGGCATGTGGGCCTCTCACTGTTGTGGCCTCTCCCGTTTGTGGAGCACAGGCTCAACGGCCATGGCTCACGGGCCCAGCTGCTCCGCAACATGTGGGATCTTCCCGGACCGGGGCACGAACCTGTGTCCCCTGCATCGGCAGACGGACTCTCAACCACTGCGCCACCAGGGAAGCCCTATCCTGCAGATTTTTAACCCATTCGTTAAATAGAGTATTTGATTTTATTCTATAAGATTTAAAAAAAATTTTTAGGTCTGTTTTCCAAAACTTCACATTCTCATGTATTTGGTACTTCTTTTCACATAGTTCTTACATTAAATCGTCTGACATCTCACCCTTGTTCATCTTCCTTTTCATGCCCTGCTTTCTCTATTTCCTTACCAGTCTTGTCTAAGGGCATTTTATTAATGGAATAATGGACTATTCCCTGCTTCAGGGTGTGGTCCTGGAGAACCCAACCTGGGCACTTACACATGTACCTCCTACCTTGGTTATCCTTCACAAGTATCCTCTTCTGCAGACTCTTCGTTCATATCCTTATCTTCTCTTCTTGGAATTAGTCAATGGCCATCTAATTCATCTTATCTCCAATCTTCTGCCCAGCCAATTCATCCCATATAGTAGTGGTTCTAGCAGAC
>NW_020172187.1:3395145-3448970 GCF_003031525.2 Neophocaena asiaeorientalis asiaeorientalis
TTTTTAAGTAGGGATGTTAACTAAATCACCATTTTAAAAACTTTAATGGTTCCTAATTTTCTAAAGAACAAATCCAAACTCTCATTTAGGTATAATTACAACATTTCCATGTTCAATTTGAATTATTCAATGTACTAGGTTTTTAGTCAGATCACAGCAATTCCATTTCTCTGGAAATGTCAAAACATTCAGACTTCTTCATAAATTAGGTGTCTATGTTCCTTGGGTGGGTGTGTGTGTTTCCTCTTAATACAGACATGGAAAAGGTCACTCTGCTGTTAACAGGCAGAGCAGCATTTAACCCAAGGCTTTTAACTATGAAAATGGTGTCATTTATATCATCAACCTTGACTTTGGATTCTTTCCCATCAAACAAATTAGGTCAAATTTACAAACATGAAAATGTACAGGTTTAATCTTACTTATCGATTCAAATATTTGTGAAAATTGTAAATTATCTTGGTACTGATACCTTCTTTCTATGATGGTTAGATAACAGGGTATACTGAAAAGTGAAATGCTATAGATAATAATGTGAATTTATCTCTTCTAAATTACCATTGCACATTTTTATTTCTCCTGTGACATAATCATACTTAGTTTTTATTGTTTTTTCTATCTTAACTCTACTAAGAAATATATGTTTTTGAGGATAGAGAACATTTCTTACTTATTTTACAGTCCAGCAATGTTTTGCCTGTAGAAGGTGATCAATAAAAATTGAGTAAGTGATCAAATATGAATTTTTAAATTGGTATATATGTCCATCCCTAAAATTATCTGGGCATAAGTTAACTTTCTGTGATTCAAAAGTCATTTGAGAATATTATAATGGCTCAGGGTCACTACTGGAAACATTAATAACTATTATGCTGATAACAGTACAACTATGAAATCATGGATAATTTCATAGATACTGTGTTGATTAAAAATTAGCATATTTTGATACTTTCTCCTCTTTATTCCTTTCCCTCTCAACAATCTTAAGTATCAATCATACCAACGATATACTTCTTTATTGAAGACAAACAATTTCCAAAATAGAGACACAAAGCACAATTTTCACAATACCTAAAGATGAAACTATAAAGGGAAAATTGGGTACCTATTAAATATAAGATCAAGATTCCATCCTATAAATAAAACAGGCCTCACAAGTGTCATGGTATCCTTTAAGAGAGTGGTTCTTCACTGGCTGCAGTTTTGCCCCCAGAGGGACATTTGGCAATGTCTGGAGGTAGTTTTGGTTGTCACAACTAAGAGAGGTGATTGCTACTAACATATAATGGGTAGAGGACCGGGCTGGGCTAAGCTTCCTACAATTCACAGAATGACCCCAAAGCAAAGAATTATCTGGGCCCCAAATGTAAATAATGTGCTGAAGTTGAGAAACTGTGCCATAAATAAATAGAGTAGAAAAGAATATACCCACTGTAAGGTCTTCATTAAGATTATCTTGATCATTTATTGTTCCATGGAAATTCTAAACTCTCTACGGCCATTGCAAACAGCAAGAAAGAATCCTTTACGTTCTTCAGACTGAAATAATTCCATACCTAGAATCACTATGTGTAATGCCCTTCCCCATTATTGGATTAAGACCTTTGTAAAACCACTGTACACCTTTTAGAATACATAGAAGTCTACAGAAACAGCCCCAAAAGTATTTGTATGGGGGCTTAATTCCTTAGAAATTCATTATAATGTAAACTAAATAGCAGTAAATTTCTATAAATATTCCTCAGTCTGTTGAGAATATCAAATCCATAGAAAGGTTAAAATTTCTTGAAATGGCAACTCTGCTTTTGGAAATCTGGTAGGAGAAATTCTGGCTGACAAATGTGCATTCTCCTGAAAATTTTACTGAATAAAAGTTAATTATACCTATATTGGTTGTTTTTTTCTAATAATTATAGTTATGCTTTTAAATTGAAAGTCCACATATGTGTCTGTCTACTCATTTAAAAAAAAAGACATTTTGAATCTGAGGATAATGCTGGTTTTCTTCAAGCTACTTGAAGTCTGGCGATACCTGATTCAAGACATGATAAGAAGTTACAATATTTCTTCTTATCAAATGGTTTAACAGTTTGTTTTACCCATATTCCAATCATATTGATTAATCAAATTTCCATTCATTTATTAGAATTATATATTTTTTTATGATTTATCCTCTAAACTCTAAGACATTTTGAAGAAAATTAACTAAAAAATGATAATCCACACTGGTTTTAGTATATGTTTGGAATAAAATATTGTTGCCACTGAATGATTCTATACTTGGTTAAGGCATTGAAGTGATGAGAAAAAAACATCTAAAGGTATTTACTTCTGTATTGGCCTGAAAGTACACATATGTGCCCATGTAAGCATTCCATTCATTTCTCATTCTATAAGTATATTGTGTAACTTAGACTTTGGTAACTTAAAATGCCATCATATGTTCTGATAACTTCTCTGAGATACCTGCTGGAAGGGAAATATTGTTCACTGAAAATCAACATCTAGCCTAAGTAATGCAGAGAAGAGTGTTGGAACCTACATAAGAAAAGGGATGTTGTGTGACAATCAGGAGACATGACAAAATGACTAAAAAACAAGGGGTTGTTTTTGATCTTTTGCACAAATGTCATAAGTTGCTGAACCATGATTTTATTGTTGTTAGTTTGAGTAGAAAAAGATTAGAGAGTACTTTGTGTGTTGCCTTGTGTCGATAAGAGCACAATTTACCTTAAAATAGCATTTTAAGCCATGTGAATAGTAAGCTCCATGTTTATCCTGAGTTTATGGTCTAAACTCGACTACTCAGACTCACTTAGAATGAGCCTGAACCATAAAACTAACTGTACCTTAACTTGAACCAAATTAATTTCTGCAAAGTACTTTATTAATTAGTATGCTTCCCTACACTAATCTCCAATAATTCCCCTTTATGTCAAATACAAGTTGATCAATATATACAGATAAGATCAGAATCAGATTTAACTTTCATTTTTGGAAATAAACTGAAAATTATCTGGCATTCAAACCATGACACCCTTTCTGGAAAACTTCTGAAAAATGTGACTTTGTAAAGATGCTATTTCTAGCCTGTATCATTTAGTTGGAGTGAATGCTAAATATCCTTACTAGGGCTACTGAGCGAGAAACTCTTAAACATCATAGGTCCCCTACCAGGCATCATATTACATTCAAAGACCAGCTTAATGTAACCTGTTCTGCAAAATAGGAGCTAGCAGGGCATAGAAATGGGAAAACTGAGGAAAATAATAAAATGCATTGGAAAGGTCAAACATGTAATCTATTTTAATTTGTTGATAACTTATAATTTAGACGGCTAGTTGGTTAAAATTATAAATTATTCAGGCCTAAAGGGTACACTGTTGTTGTTCTGATTTTGTTTAAAAGTAAAAAGATGAGGAAATTAATTAAACATTAAAAGAATCTCTTATTTTTGAAAGCAGAATCTATCAACTGAACAGTGGGAGAGAGCAAAAAGCTCTTTGGGAGTATTTAAAAGTTCTCCCAGTGTTATATTATTATTGTACCCATACAATTATTTAACAGTAATGGAGAAAGTTCCTAATGATTTTTATACTCTTTTCTAGAAAGCACAGTTTACTAAATTAATCCACATCTAAGACTTGGAATCTAAGAAACTAGTTTTTATTTACAAAAATATATATATATATATATATATAGACTTTGAATCTACAAGGTAATGTGTGAACCATAAAATTATTTTATGAACCATAAATAATGCTTATTATTCATCATCTTTAGAAAAAACATGTTTGAATCTTGATAAGAAAGTAGATGAAATTTACTTTCCCATAAATTCTATAAATTGTCTTTTGCCTACTGGTCCATTTCTAATTTCTTTAGACATAATTGCTTATTTAATTATTATGAATATAGTATTATGTGATAATATAGTATTTTATGGTAGAACTAAGTAATAGTACTATACATATCCTGAAAAATGCAGTACTATTATAGCATCATATAATAATGTGATCTTATAAAGTAATGCAATATTACATAATCTGGACATCAAGAAGATATTTAAAGTAACAAAATTATGTTTTTTTATTTTTTATTTTATTTATTTATTTTTTTTCGGTACGTGGGCCTCTCACTGCTGTGGCCTCTCCCGTTGCAGAGCACAGGCTCCAGACACTCAGGCTCAGCGGCCATGGCTCACAGGCCCAGCTGCTCCGCGGCATGTGGGATCTTCCCGGACTGGGGCACGAACCCACGTCCCCTGCATCAGCAGGCGGACTCTCAACCACTGCACCACCAGGGAAGACCCAATTATGTTTTTCTAAATGAAGATCACCAAACCTATAACATTTAAATAACTTTTACAAATTCACAAAAAGCAACAGAACACAAGCAAACAATACGCAGAATTCCTTGCTCATACTCACGGTGTGTGTAGTGATTATGTGTGTATATGCATCATGGGAACAGGCACAATGTAGACAGAACCAGCACATTCCCCAGAATGAACTTCTTTCTTCGGTCATTACAATCATGATGTTTAAATATCTCATTTACCATGCTCTTTTCTTCAACTACTGTATTTTTCATATACCAGAAAACCACTTTTCAATGAGATATTTCTGCCTCTTATTACTTATATCCTCCCTTATATATTTAAGGCTATATAACACACTTAGTTTGAATCCTTCTGATTTAAAAGTCTACTTCTTTTAGCATATGTTGATTTCCTCTTATGGTAGATATATCGCTCAGGTGCCTACTTATTTGGCCAATGTTCACCTGGGGACATAAATGCCTGGTATTTATGTTCAGAAAGGTACAAATACCAGGATCTGGATGGTATTTATTTTTAAGTTTAAGGAGACAAGAAGATGTGGCTGCTGCAGACCTTTTGCAGGTTGAACCCTGCATAACTCTTAAGATGGTGGTCCACAAAAAAGACCACACAGGATGACTCCCAGGGGAGAGAGCACAGTACTTAACCAGTTCTGGTCACTCCCTTTTGTAATCAATCCATCAAACAATGCTTTTTAAATAAAAGAAAAGTTAATCATCTTTTTAAAAGCGTTTTTACATATACAAAGACATTTAATGGAAAGTACAAAAAGTACTCATAGACCCAACTCTCTCCACACCAATTTCTCCATTTATTAGCATCTTGCATTAGTCTGGTGACATCTTGCATTTGTTACAATTGATGAGGTAACATTGACACATTGTTATTAACTAAAGTCTATAGTTTACTATGGGTTGCTATTCTATGAGCTTGAGAAACCTATAATGGCATGCATCCACCATTAAATTATCATATAGAATAGTTTGCCTGCCATAAAAATATTGTTGTTCTACCTCTTCTTCCCTCTTTCCACTCTCAGTCTCTGGAGACTACTGATCTTTTCACTGTCTCCATAGTTTTGCTTTTTTCCAGAATGTCATATGTATAGTTGGAATCATACAGTATGTGGCCTTTTGGGATTGGCTCTTTTCACTTAACAATATACACGTTAAGATTCCTCCATGTACTTTAGTAGCTTGATGGCTTATTTCTTTTTACCACTGGAAAGTATTCTACTGTTTGGGTGTATCCCAGTTCATTTATTCATTCACCTAGCAAAGGCCAAGTTTTCAACTCATCACAGTAAATTTCAAAGAGTGGGATAACTTGATCATATGGTAAGAGTATGTTTACTTCTGTAAGAAACTGCCAAAATGTCTTCCAAACTGACTGTACCATTTTGCAATTAATGAGAGTTATTTTTGCTCCACATCCTTTTCAACACTTAGTTTTGTCAGTGCTTTGGATGTTAGCCATTCTAATAGGTGTGTAGTGATATCTTATTCTTTTAATTTGCATTTCCCTAATGGTGGAAGATACTGAGCATCTTTTGATATGTATATTTCCTGTCTGTATATCTTCTTTGGAGAGGTAGCTGTTGAAATATTTTTCTCATCTTTTCATTGAGTATTTTTTTTTTTTTTAGTTTTAAGAATTCTCCGTTTGTTAGCTTAAGATAATAGTCCCTTATTAGATAGGTGTTTTGGAAATATTTTCTCTCAGTTGGTGGCTTGTCTTCTCATTCTCTTGACTAAACAACAGGTTTTTCTAGTGAAGGATTAATTTTTAAATTCTTAGAAAGAAGCAGCCATGGAGCAGGAAGTTCTTTTGATTGTAATGCATCAGAAGGGGTGGATATGGGTGGCAAAGAAGAGCATGCCTAGGGATAGGGGCTTTCTCTTCTTGTACATATAACCCTAGCAAATATTTTGGACTGCTTTCATTTTATTCCACTAAAACTTGGAGCCCAAGTTTTTGCAGATTTCTTTGAACATGGAATCAGCAATATCTTACTTTATTTGAGACTCAGTTCAAATGTGGCTTCTTTCCTTTTCATGATCATTAGCACTCTCAACTTTAAGACAAGAAATGAGACCCCTACTAGAAAATACAAACAATTCTTAGGGAAGGCAAGATAAATTCACCACCACCTCTAATGGCATCTGCTCCCATCCAAGTCCTTCTGGCATCTGAGATGTGTGTGAACACACACTGGATTCTTGGCTGCATCCAGACTATGAGTTATTCATTAGTGTGGGATTAGTTCTACCAATCCCTTTCTAAAAACAACAAACTAACTCAGCTAGTTAATTTTAAAGGGAAGCATATTATCAGCTGTTAAATTGGGTTCGAATCTTATTTAAACTTAAACACTATCCTTAAACATTCACATATAATTAATTTCTCTATACTTTAATATTTTCTACTGCCATTGGATAAATGCAGGATTCATTTTCTCTCAAGGTCTTAAGATTATTTTTAAATTCATGGAAGTTTCTTCAGATTAAAATAGCTTTTGTTATTGTTAGAATTTAAGGTTTATAGAAAAAGGGCATTTTTCCATAAGTTGGAGCACGAAGATTGTTAATTTCTCCCAGAATATCTTATATATGGACCAAAAGAGGAATATTCTCAATTTAAAACAAAAAGAAGAAATTACATACATTTTATTACTTAGAGTGTTCATTAGTTGCAACTTGTGGCAAAGCTTTTATTTAGAACTAAGAGATTTGCTGTAATCTCATTAGGAAAATGAATCACTATATTAATCATAAACAATATATTAATCACAGAACAAGTACAAAACACATTTAAGGAAAGCCCAGGACCTATTCATTACTTCTTGGTCAGAGTGTGGTATTTAAAACATTATGAACAAAATAAAATAAGAAGTACACATCCTTAAGTACTTTATGTTTCTTCATCCTTTAGATGCCATTTATTTCTTTTGGTTATTTAACTTCACTGAATTCTACATTCCAACAGCACATTCATGACCAAATTAGGGCCATGGGTTCTCAAGTGCTTTGAGTGTCCAAGGTATAAAGAATAGTAGCTAAAATCATGTTGTTATCTGGAAGCCAGAGTTCCACTTAATACAGCAGCCTGCCTTGCTTATTTTATATCACAATCTGCTCTGTAATTGGATAACAGCTGAAATCTAGCAGGGCTCTTTATGACAGGAATGCTACACCTCACTTCTTAGTCTAGCTAATGAAGCATGGGAAGGAATTTCAGCAAGTGTCAACCACTTCAGCTTGTGTAACCAACCTGACAAGTGTGACAAGCAGTATTTGTTTGCTAAGCCCCAGAAGAAATGACTATTACTTAAGTATTTATGTTTTGACTTGGAAATAGTAAAGGCTAATGGTGATATGCATGGCGATAGGCTAGAACAGTCTCACTCTAAATATACACAGCCTTAATTTTATATAATTACACAGAAACAGCAATAGTCAGTAAAGATCTGAATAGAAGTTGTTTGTTAAAGAATGGACAGTCTGCCAGAGAGCCAAAAATATATATTTAAATACAAATATAAAGGGTTAGTTTTTTTCTTATGTGTGTTTAAGAGATGGCTCCTTATACATGCTGCATCACAATGGAAAATCTTTGTGTTGTGTTACAGATTGGCACAAACCCTCTGGTTCAGTCGCTATATCTTTTATGATGTAAATAGCATACCCTATAGCTATTTTTAGAATACTTCAAAACTCATCCTATGAAACTTCATAAGCCAAGGCAATAGGAAAAGCATCTCTGGAGAGAAAAACAGGTTTGCTAGATTTGCTCAAGCAATGAATTTTTAAAAGGTTTGCTTAAAACAACAGAGTATGTCAATTGGAAATATCAGTCCACATATGAGCTTTCGAATGCTCTCTTCCTAAGTCCAGGCAGTTGGCTGATTCGTACATTTGATTTTTAGTTTTTCAGCAGCCCATTTTGATTTAGTGCCATTTGCATTTTTATAGACAACAGCAATCCTGCAGCAGGCTCTGTTCTGCTGATAAATTTTGCAAGTTGATAACAGCAAAGGGGGTGTAGAACTTGAACCTGACATAGAGGTGTTGTTTGAAAAAGCACCACTGAGAGATTAGTCTCAAAGGAAACAAAACACAATAACTAGCAATTATATTTTCTTTTTTTTCTTTTTTTCAAATTTAGATACTGCCTTTCTGTTTACTCCTTTTCAATATAGTTGTAATGTTTTAGGCTTTTGACAAGAGTTCATGAAGAAGTTTCCATATAAAAACACTAAGATAGTTATTGGGAAATTTTATAATAGATAATAATATTTCTCTGTAATCAATAATCTGGTCCTGAATTTCAACTGCTTAAGGGCAGGATTGTTCTTAAGAAGCTTTTGTAGCCTAAAGAAAAAAATACAACATGTAGAACTCATGTATGAGAGTGTGGAGAGGATTAACAAAAATAATTTTTATTTTTTCATCCTTTAAATCTCTTTTAGATTTTATTAACCTTCTCTACAACCACTTTATATATAAATTATTTTACCCTATTTTATGAAAAGGAACACAGAAACTCAGGGAAGCTAATCATTTGCTTCCGGTAGGTCAGCTCCCAAATGGAAGAGTTGGGGTTTGAACCAAGGTCTATCTTACATCCTGTTGCCTCAAGATGATTATATTGAGATAAAAGCTTGTTAAAAATAGACCATGTAAGCCATGTTGATATAAGGGAAACCAGAGTTACAGAATTATGGGCTGCAGTCCTGAGGATAGGAGAAGTCTATTTGGTCTGGGGATGAATATCTCAGGAACAGTATACAATTTTGCAGTGCAGACCACGTTTGTTTTGTTTGTTCATTGACTTGGACTCTACAGAGTTTCAGATTTGATTTTGAATGTCCTGAGCAGTCACGAGCTCTCAGCCATACCACTGCCTCCTGTCTCACCCAGGAGAGGATCACTCATCTACATCCTCTGTCATGACCGTGTCCAGGGGTCAGCTTTTGCTCTCCCTCGTTTGCAGGCCATTTACTCATCTGATAGAAAGTAGAAATGCCTTCCCCAGGGACAAAACACTAGTCTGTGAGACAAATATTAAATAGTTGTAAATTCAATATTATTTTCAGTACTCTAATTTAGTGACACGTGGAAGACCTAGCGGTAGGACCAGGTGTCAGGTAGGGTCAAGTAATCAGACAAAAGGTCATAAATTTAGCAGAGGAGATAGTTACTAGGATACAAGAGACCAAAATCTAGTCTGAGACTTTATAGTGGAAAGTTTCAAATGAAGGTAAGAAGTTTTTGACTCTCATTTTGGAGAGGCCAGATTAGGGCTGACTGAAAATTAAGGGGCAGGTCCATGTTATTAAGACACTCGGTTATTAAAATTGCATTTTATACATGACAGACTGTGGTTCAAGAACAAAAGGTGAAGCCCTTGTAGTGGCATAAGTCAAACATCAGGATGGGACCCCAGTTATTAGGAAAATGGTGTACAGAGTTAGATGGAAGCTAGTACTAAAATTAACATGCTAAGTTTAATTAAAATGCTAAATTAACTCCATGCTAAGCAGATAAGTGAATTGAGGGGTACTTATGCTTTTCCTTCTTGATGTGGGTCTAGGACTGATCTCAGATTGGAGATAAACTTGCACTTTAACATTAAATAATCCCAGTTACAAGCCTTTGCAGTTATGACCATGGGCTTGTGTTAACCATTTCCTGCTCTACTACCTCCACTTTCTTCGTAAAAGAAAGGTGAATTATAAGGAAAGATTCAAGGAGACAACTTGGCAAATGACCTTCAGTTTCCTGAATCTCTCCTCCACAATCAACCCTGGTGAAACCTGGGAAGTACATGCAGGATTCTGAGGAATTAGCTTGAGATTTGTAAGATACTCCTGAAGACATGCAGGGCTCTTTTACAACTGGCTTGGGGGCTGGTGAAGCCTGAGTCACATGGAGATCAGCAGCTGGGGAAGAGCAAGGACCGGTAGCAGAGGGCTGTCATGTTCCACTTTTCTGAGTCCTCAGCATTGCTTGGAGCTTTTGCTACTACTTGCGTAAGATTCTAAAGTGAAACCAACTATGGTCACCCAGATTGCCACCAGTTCACATCAGATATAATATAGGCCTTAACCCTGGCAGTGCTCTCATATTACTAAACACAGTAGTCAGTTTTGTGCAATATTACTTATACATTTTTCTAAGAGCTACATTCCTACACTCATAAAAATTATTCTAGTTTTCACACTCAAGAAGGTTTGGTTTCATGAGCCAGGATTAATCGCTTGCCATAATAAATAGTTAAGGAGAAAGTGTTTTATGCTTCTTTTTTCTTCACATTATTACGATTTATATCCACTTATAGTTAAACTTCTATAATCACAGAATGCAATGGTCTTGTATAACGTAAATATTGAAATATTTACAATTCAGTATATATTTGACTTTGTGATGTATTCTTTTTTTCTTTTTGCGGTATGCGGGCCTCTCACTGTTGTGGCCTCTCCCGTTGTCGGAGCACAGGCTCCAGATGCGCAGGCTCAGCGGCCATGGCGTGTAGGCTCAGCGGCCATGGCTCACAGGCCCAGCCGCTCCGCGGCATGTGGGATCTTTCCGGACCAGGGCACAAACCCGTGTCCCCTGCATCGGCAGGCAGACTCTCAACCACTGCGCCACCAGGGAAGCCCTGATGTATTCTTATATATTATAAATGTATCACCTTTTCTTGAAATGCTTTATTTTTTAGAACAGTTTTAGGTTCATAGCAAAATGGGGACAGTGCAGAGATTTCTCATATACCCTCTGCCTTTACACATGCATAGCCTTCACCATTACCAGCAACACCAACCAGAGTAGTAGATTTGTTGCAATTGAGTAACCTACATTATTGACTCATTATAGTCGCCCAAAGTTCATAATTTTCCTTACAGTTTAGACTTGACTTTGTACATTCTAAGGGTTTGGACAAATGTATATTGACATGAATCTATAATTTCAATATTATTCAGAGTATTTTCACTGCATTAAAAATACTCTGTGTTCCACCTATTCATCCTTCCCTTCCCCCCTCCCCCAATACTTGGAAACCACTGATCTTTCTACCTCTTCCTTAGTTTTGGCTTTACAGTACATCATATAGTTGGAATCACATATAATGTAAATTTTTCAGATTGGCTTTGTTCACTTTGGTCTTCCATAGTGACCATCATTTTGCATTGCCAATAGCAATGAAATGAGAATTCCTATTTCTCCACATTCTCTCCAGGATATGTGTTCTCAATGTTTCGGATTTTAGCCATTATAATAGGTAAATACAGTATTTCATTGTGTTTTTAATTTGTGCTTCCTTGATGATATATGTTGTGGAGCATCTTTTCATATTCTTACTTGCCATCTGAATATTCTCTTCAGTAAAGAGTCTGTTAGTCTTTGGCCCTTTTTTCATCATATTGTTTATTTTCTTACTATTGTGTTTTAGAGTTCCTTGTATACCTTGTGTAACAGTCCTTATCAGATATGTATTTTGCAAATATTTTCTCCCAGTCTCTGCCTTCTTGTCACAGTCTGTCAGTGTATTTTGCAGAACAGAATTTTTTTAATTTCAATAAATTGTAAATAACTTATTAATTCTTTTTTTCATGAATGTTACCTTTGGTGTTGTATTTAAAACTTCAATAATAAATCCAAGGTCATTTAGGTTTTCTCCTATGTTAAATAAATTGGAATTGATTGGAATTTCATTTTTCTCCTATGTTTCGTCTGGGAGTTTGATAGATTTGTGTTTTACGTTTAGGTGTATGACAAATTTTGAGTTAATTTTTGTAAAGGGTGTAAGGTCTGTGTCAATAATCACTCTTTTTAAAATCTTTTTTTTTAATTTATTACTTTTTAAATTTATTTTTGGCCACGTCGGGTCTTAGTTGCGGCACGCAGGGTCTTCGCTGTGGCATGAGGAATCTTTCCTTGCAGCACACGGGCTCTTAATTGTGGTGTGTGGGCTTCTTTCTAGTTGTGGCATGGGGGTTTTCTCTCTCTAGTTGTGGTGCACAGGCTCCAGGGCATGTGGTCTCTGTAGTTGTGGCGCATGGGTTCCAGAGCATGTGGGCTCTGTAGTTTTCAGCATGGAGGTTCTAGTTGAGGCGCACGAGCTCAGTAGTTGTGGCACACGGGCTTAGTTGCCCTGCAGCATGTAGGATCTTAATTCCCTAAGCAGGGATAGAATGAACATCCCCTGCATTGTAAGGAGGATTCTTTACCACTGACTACCAGGGAAATCCCAAGAATCAAGTTTTGTTATATGTGGATATCCAGTTGTCTCAGCATCATCTGTGAAGAGTATATCTTTTCTCCAGTGAATTACCTTTGATCTTTTGTCAAAGATCAGTTGATTTTATTTGTGTAGGTCTATTTCTGGGATCTCTATTCAGTGCCACTGATCAATTTGCCTATTTTTTTTTTTTTTAACCAAAATCATACTGTCCAAATTACTGTGACTTCATAGTAAGTCTTGTAGTTAGTCAGGTAATGTCAGTCTCCTATTTTGTTCTTCTCCTTTAATACTGTGTGCATTCTATTCTGCTATTCCACATACGAATTTTAGAATCATTTTGTCAATGTCCATACAATAACTTGCTGGTATCTTGATTGGAATTTCATTTAATCTACAGATCAATTTGGAAAAAACTGACATTTTCATAATATTCAGTCTTTTGATCAATGAACATTAAATATCTCTCCATTTATTTAGTTCTCCCTTGATTTATTTAATCTGAATTTTATAGTTTTCCTCATTAAATCTTCTGCATGTTTTGTTAGATTTATACTTATGTATCTCATTTTGGGTTGCTAATGTAAATGGCCTTTTTTTGGTGAATTCATTGACATTTTCTACATAGACAATCATGTAATCTGTAAACAAAATTGTATTTCTTTTTATTGTCTTATTGCATTAGCCATGACTTCCTCCAGTATTTTATTGAAAAGAAGGAGACATCATTTCTGAATATATATAATACAAAGTCACCTCATTCTATTAAACTTAACAAATACCAGCTGACCTTATCAGCTACATTGATTATCAATATTTTTCTATTATTGATATTTCTATTTCAACATGTATCAGGTTTGAAAATATTTTCATGTCTGATGTGGAATAGAAATCTAACGTTTTCCTTATTTTCGTTTCTCAGATATGGCATACATATTTCTACATAATTTATTAGGTAATCCTTTCATTCCCACTGATTTAATATGCTACTTTAACTGAAATTTCTAACTATTCCATTGAGAATGTTATTTTTTTTATTATTAAAAGGGAATTTAGGTATCTTTGTATGGAGGTTGTTAGCTAGGTGATATTTTTAAACTATGAGTGTATAGCTTTCAATTTCTAACCACTTAATTCATAATTGGAATGATAATGGCAGTAAGTAGATCCTCAAAGGAGATAGATGGTCCAAATACATAAATAAGAATACATAACATTTATGGTACTTTAAAGATGGTGTAAACAATGTATAAAATTGGAACATTAAAAAAAAATATGTCAGGATGAAAAGCTATACATTTGGGGGACATGATAAGGTCTGTACTGTACACTTTCAATAAAATTAAATTCTAATGGATTAAAATCAATCATGTAAAACTTAAAACTAAAAATATTGGAAGAAAATTTAGGTGTGGATATTAATATACGTGAGAATGGAAGTGTTTTAAGAAATATGACCTAAGGAGAAAGAGAAAATATTGAGGAACCTGACTACATAAAACTGTAAACATTCTGTATAGCAAGAAACAGACTAACTTTAATAACAAAAGAAAAATTAGAAACAATATGATAAATATTGTTATTTCATAAATCAGTAAAGAGATTTAAAATTAATAGGAAAATGAAAAAAAAAATTAATAGGAAAATGATAACAAAACAGGAGCAAAAAGAAAAATTAGCAAAAATATATATATTTAAATGCTGGAAAACATTGAAAATATATCTAGCAATAAGTGGTTGGATACATATATGCATATATGTACACATGTGTGCGTATGTATGTACATACATATTTATATTGTTTTATACATTTAAGTGTGTAGTCAAGTGATATTGAATTAATTGAATTATTCTTTTCTTCCTTACTAATTCCTCTCACTTGGAGAATTTGTTTCAGGTGTATTTCTTCTGTATCTCCCTACAAAATAATCATATTAAGCTGTAAAAATAACGTTATAAATCAATTTTATTATAATGAAAATGTGTTACAAACAAAATGTTTAGATGGAAATGTCAATTTCAAAACATCATAGTCTACTGTACACCAGTGGAACAGGGTAGGAAGCCCAGAGATCAACCCACGCACCTATGGTCACCTAATCTATGACAAAGGAGCTAAGAATATACAATGGAGAAAAGACAGTCTCTTCAACAACTAGTGCTGGGAAAACTGGACAGCAGTATGTAAAAGAATGAAATTAGAACACTCCCTAACACCATACACAAAAATGAACTCAAAATGGATTAAATAGGGCTTCCCTGGTGGCACAGTGTTTCAGAGTCTGCCTGTCGATGCAGGGGACACGGGTTTGTGCCCTGGTCCGGGAAGATCCCACATGCCTTTGAGCGGCTGGGTCCGTGAGCCATGGCTGCTGGGCCTGCGCATCCGGAGCCTGTGCTCCGCAGCGAGAGAGGTCACAACAGTGAGAAGCCTCTGTACTGGAAAAAAAAAAAAAAGTGGATTAAATACCTAAATGTAAGGCCAGACACTACAAAACTCTTAGAGGAAAGCATAGGCAGAACACTCTTTGACATAAATCACAGCAAGATCCTTTTTGACCCACCTCCTAGAGAAATGGAAATAAAAACAAAAATAAAGAAATGGGACCTAATGAATCTTAAAAGCTTTTGCACAGCAAAGGAAATCATAAATGAGACAAAAAGACAGCCCTCAGAATGGGAGAAAATATTTGCAAATGAAGAAACTGACAAGGAATTAATCTCCAAAAAATACAAACAGCTCATGCAGCTCAATATCAAAAAAACAAACAACCCAATCAAAGAATGGGCAGAAGATCTAAACAGACATTTCTCCAAAGAAGACATTCAGATGGCCAACAAACACATGAAAAGATGCTCAAAATCACTAATTATTAGAGAAATGCAAATCAGAACTACAATGAAGCATCATCTCACACCAGTCAGAATGGCCATCATCAAAAAATCTACAAACAAATGCTGGAGAAGGTGTGGAGGAAAGGGAACCCTTCTACACTGTTGGCGGGAATGTAAATTGGTACAGCCACTATGGAGAACAGTATGGAGTTTTCTTAAAAACCTGAAAATAGGACTACCATATGACAAAGCAAACCCACTACTGGGCATATACCCAAAGAAAACCATAATTCAGAAAGACATATGCAGGGCTTCCCTGGTGACGCAGTGGTTGAGAATCTGCCTGCTAATGAAGGGGACACGGGTTCGAGCCCTGGTCTGGGAGGATCCCACATGCTGCGGAGCAACTAGGCCCATGAGCCACAACTCCAGACACCTGAGCGTCTGGAGCCTGTGCTCCACAGCAAGAGAGGCCGCGATAGTGAGAGGCCTGCTCACTGCGATGGAGAGTGGCCCCTGCTTGCCACAACTAGACTTGATCTTAGCCAAAAGGCTGAGAAGCGATTGCCACAACTAGAAAAAGCCCTCACACAGAAATGAAGACCCAACACAGCAAAAATAAATTAATAAACTCCTACTCCCCAACATCTTAAAAAAAAAAAAAAAAGATACATGCATCCTAATGTTCATTGCAGCACTGATTACAATAGCTAGGACATGGAAGCAGCCTAAATGTCCATTGACAGAGGAATGAATAAAGAAGATGTGGCACATATATACAATGGCATATTACTCAGCCATTAAAAGAAATGAAATGTAGTTATTTGTAGTGAGGTGGATGAACTTAGAGTCTGTCATACAGAGTGAAGTAAGTCAGAAAGAGAAAAACAAATAGCATGTAATATTGCTTATATGTGGAATGTAGAAAAATGATATATATGAAATTATTTGCAAAGCAGAAATAGAGACACAGAAGTAGAGAACAAACATATGGATACCAAGGGGGGAATGGAGGGTGGGATAAACTGGGAGATTGGGACTGACACATATACACTATTATGTATAAAATAGATAACTAATGAGAACCTACTGTATAGCACAGGGAACTCTACTCAGTGCTCTGTGGTGACCTAAATGGGAAGGAAATCCAAAAAAGGAGGGGATATATATATATATACGTATAGCTGATTCACTTTGCTGTACTGCAAAAAATAACACAGCATTGTACAGCAACTATACTCCAATAAAAATTAATTTAAAATAAACAAACAAAAAATAAATATCTAAGAGACCATATCTTACATATGAGCTCTTATAGGCCTGCACAGAGACACACACACAGACACAAACAAAAAGTTGTAAATGTATTTATTTCTTGTGTGTAGAATTCTTGAGTTCTTGCTAATTTATTTATTGATACTCTTTATTTTTATAAAACAAAATGTATAATTATTTATAATACAAGATTATTTTAGAATTGATTTGACTATAAGATGGATTGAGATGACAAACTGGCCATATGCCTTTATATCTCCTTCCAATTAAATTATTTGAAAATTGGGCTTCCTTGGTGGCGCAGTGGTTGAGAGTCCGCCTGCCGATGCAGGGGACACGGGTTCATGTCCAGGTCTGGGAGGATCCCACATGCTGCAGAGTGGCTGGGCCCGTGAGCCATGGCCACTGAGGCTGTGCATCCGGAGCCTGTGCTCTGCAACGGGAGAGGCCACAGAAGTGAGAGGCCCGCGTACAGAAAAAAAAAAAAAAAAAAAAATTTGAAAATCAAAAATCTGGTTTTTTTAGGATGCAGTTTTAACAGTGCTAGCAATTAAAAAAAATAGTTTTGGTGGCCAAGACATTCTGACAGATTCCTGAAAGATAAACTCATGATTGCCAAAGAAAGAAGAGTGAAATAAACCTTCCAGGAAAAACACACACAGTTGAAAACCAGTGCAGAGACAGTTGCAATTTCAGCATTAATCAAAGCTTGGTGCCCACACGAAGAGAGCAGGAGAAGGGCCCAGGCCCACGGGAATCTAGGCAATTAAGAGATAGTGCTGTGAACTTCGGGGCAGTCTAGCTCACACTTCTCATTTTCTGAATCAGACAACAGTGGCTGTGGTCCCAGATGAAACCCCAGGACTGCTCTGCAGAAATGGAGTGATCAGCATAGGAAGCCTATTTAAATGGGTGATGGGGCCTGAGATTTAAACCACACTTTAAGAGAACTCTGGATCTCCAAAACAGAGACTGAGGGAACATGAAAGAAAGGCAAAGAGAGAAATAAACAAAAGTGTTCCAGTCTTACAGCAGAAGACTCATAATTTCTAAAGTTGGGAAATTGTATTCCCCCTGCCTCCTCTTTCTGTATCCACCAAACCTAAATGCACTCTACCGCGTCCTCTCAGAAGGAGTTTGAAGGAGACTTCCTTGCCAGGGCACAGCCCCTGTGAAGATCCACAAGCACACTGAAGCCCCCGGCTCTACCTACACTAATCGACAGAACTTTACATCAAAACTAAATGACAGCCACGTGCTCGGAAAGGAAGACCCTTTTTTTTTTTTTTAAATTGGAGTATAGTTGCTTTACAATGTTGTGTTAGTTTCTGCTGTACAGCAAAGTGAATCAGCTATATGTATACATATATCCTGTCTTCCTTGGATTTCGTTCCCATTTAGGTCACCACAGAGCACTGAGTAGAGTTCCCTGTGCTATACAGTCTGTTCTCATTAGTTAACCTATTTTATACATAGTAGTGTATATATGTCAATCCCAATCTCCCAATCCATCCCACCCACCCCAGGAAGACCTTGATAAATAAGAGACCTGATACAGGAGAGAATCTATGAAAGTCTGTACAAAAATTAAATCCACGAAAGAAAACAGATGCATTTAATAATAAAGACATATTGTTAAACTGGTATATAAAACAAAATCCAATCATATAATATTCTTAATAAATATATCTTAAAAAGATATTTGTATAAAATTCACTCTTAGTCAAAGGTATAACAGGAAAATGCTAACAAGAATAAAACAGAATTCCATGTGAAAATTATTAAATGAAACATGATTTCTTATACTAAAATTTTGAAAAACAATAAAACAGTATCTATATAAATGATAAATAATTTAAAAAATACAATCCAATAAGAGCTTCTCTTATAATATAAAACCTGGATTAGATGAAAAGAAATGAGGACAGGGTATTTGCATAATGCAATGAGATAACTTGTTCTTACATTTAGAACATTGCATACAGCAGATAGGAAATTAATCTTCTTTTAAGACATTCATGAAATACTGAAACATGACTATGGATGAAAACACAAGACAATCTTAATAAATCTTGTGAAGCAGAAATACTTTGGTCCTTATTTATAAGCCACAATAAAATTAAAAGTGAAATTAACAATAAAATAAAATGAAAAGAATTAAATTCCTAGGATAAACAAAAATCAAACCTGAAATTATAAGCCATTTAGGAATGAATAACAATAAAGCATTATAGAATAAAAACTGTGATGTAGACAAAGAGGAAGAAAGGAAATGTGTAGCCTTAAATACATGTAGTAGAATTTAAAAATGAGTTAAGATTAATGAATTAAAGTAAACTAAAGGGGAAAAAAAGGAACAACAGAATAATCAAGGAATAAGTAAGGGAGGCCTTAATCAGAATACAAATAAAAATCAATATTCTAGAATATAGCACCAGCAACAAATAAAGTAACAAGAAAAGTATAGATTTGAACAACAAAAACACAGTGTGGTTTGTTGAACTCTCATAAAATAATCAAATAATTGGCAATTCACAGAGAGGGAAATAATAAACATTAGGAATGAGAACGTGAATCTCACTATAGAAATAGTAAAAATTATTAAATTCAAATACTACATGTAAGTATATACCAAAAGTTTGAAAAATCTAGATTAAAGGATTTGCATATAAATATTCAAGAGATATAGAAAAATAATAAGTGACAAGGTTTAAAATGCTGTCAAAAAAAACGGGAATATAGACCGAGAGCTATTCTGGAGTCAGAGGGGTGGAAACTCCAGAGGGGAGTGCCCGTATGCGTTTACTGTCAGGGAAAATTCAAACAGGCAAAGGTTCCAAGAATGGTTGGATTTGGCAATTTGGAGTTATCTGAGTTGTAATATCTAATACCCTCTGTGTTGACAGTAATAGTGGGTTTTTGAGGATGTACAAATTTGAGTCTAAGTAGAGCCCTGCTGTGTTTTAGAAGGAATTACTCTACAAAACATGTGGCCTTAGTACTACTGGTGGTGGTGTCTAGCTGTATGGTCACTGACCTCAAATTTTTTAAAAATGCTTTATACAAACAAAAAATTCTGTGTATAAATGCAAAAGCTCATTTGAGGGTTCCTTTATTAATACTGCTACTACTAATAATAATGATAATTCCTTTGGAGATTTATGTGCTTTAAATACCATTTGACTATGATCATGACACTGCCTACCTTCAAAGGTTTCCAAACTCACTGACGATAAGCAGCATCTGGTTTTAAAGGTTGAGTTTAAAAGAAATTTACTGAAACCGTGGACCTCAGAATCACCGGAAACTGTTAGGGACCAATATGCTTACAATTTCCACTCAACTGCTATGGCAGATTAATCTGTTTTTCTATGGGATGGATCCTTTCAGGACTTTTTTTTTTTTTTTTTTTTGGTGCAGAAACTAAAGTGTTATAAAAATAAGTCGGGATAAACCAACTACTCTGAGAATAGATTGTCTGACTTTTGTGACTGCTGATGTTTGAGAAAAGATAAATATATCTACATAGCTTTCCATGTACGTCTTAAAAAAGAAAATCAGTGGACAAAAAGAAGTAATGTTTAATACTATCTCTTGAAAAAATAATAACCTACATTCTCTACAGACTATTTCTATTTTGGTTTGTACCTACATCTGCTTTGCATGTGAAATATGTTTGTATAATTATTTAAAGAGGTACTCAAAAGAAAATATTGATAAGGCCTGGTCTTAAATAATATCACAAACTCCACTGCATGCTTCCTTAACCCTTGCTGCTGAGGCTTTATAGTATTTATGGAATCTACTAGGCAGCACCACAAAGATCAAGTCACAAGCAATGTCTCTTGTCATCAAAGTTAATCAAACTTCATGTGAACGAATCTAAGGGCAAAAGTAAAGAAAATCACTTTCTTACCAGGAATAAATAAATAAACACATATATTTATAAACATAGAAAGCAGAGGCTTACATTTTAAAACTATGTGGTCATGCCAAAATTAGTTCAGCTTTACTCCAATATTCTTAGTTCCTTAAACTTGCTTTGCTCTCTGACCTCCACTTGAATCCACAAACTTTATCTCCACCTACAGCTGGTAACTTCCTTCCTCCCTGCCTCAGCTTCCTACCTCCTTCAAGAAGCTTTCCTGAATCTATCAAAACAGATGGATATATTTTTTAGGTGATACAATCATATCCTGCCCTTTTCACTATAGCATTTATCAAACTATGTTCAGTCACCTGGTTAGTCATGTAATAGGTGTCTATCTTCACTAGATTGGCTACAACACAAGTAGGCCAACTATGGAGGCCAAACCCAGCCAGACATTTTTCTTTGTATTGCTCTTAAGCTCAGAGTAGTTGTTACATAATTAAAAGTTTAAAAAACAAATTTTAAAAAGTCATATTTCATGGCCCATGAAAATTATATGAAATTAAAATTTCAGTGTCTATAAATAATTGTATTGGAGTTCAACTATGCCTGATCATTTACATATTGTCCCTGGCTAATTATGGCAGAGTTGAGTGATTGAAACAGAGACCATCTACATAGCCAAAGGTATTTACTCTCTGACTCATTACAGAAAATGTTTGCCAACACCTTGCCTCCAATATCAACCTACAATGATATCTAAAATCATAATATCTTCAAGCTCTCAACTACCATTCTCACTCAGTAATTCCCAAGGTATTGGGAGTCTCTGTATTTTGTTTTTTTTTAAATTTTCCTGCTCATTATTCTGGGAGCCCAGATCTCACTGATGCTCCCTCTAACACCGAATGCTCCAGAAACCCACCATGTCCTAAATGATCATTGCTGTGGCCAATGCCATTGACACCCGCTGATGGTGGAGTAGAGGCAACACTGTATGTAAGTGTGCTGAGGCCTCGGCCACCTCTCAGAAAGAGCCTGGAAAGCATGAGAAAAACAAATTATTCAGCCTTGCAATAATACCTTGTTCAATCCCTATCGCATCAACTGGCAAAGCTTTTGTCTTGAGTATGACAAGTAAGTAATGTAACTTCTTAATTTCCTCTTGCAGAATTAGGTCTGTTTTACTATAACAGTGACTCTCTGGCTTTGGTGTGAGGTGCAGTAAAGAAGCTTCCAGGTGACTCAAGAGGCAACTGTACAAACCTAGTTCAGTTCACAGGCAATCAGAAACACTCTTTTCCTGGCCTCATCATCAATGTAGGATACATAAGCTCTTCCTAACCATTGCCCCACAAAAACCTCGTATGGTGTCCTGCTGCCTTCAAAGTTACTAGCCAAGCTCCCAGAAACAGGAAGTTAGAATGGAGGGTGCCAGGCGCTGGGGGGAGGAGGAAAAAGGGGGTTTGCCGTTCAACAGATAATAAACATTTAGGTTCTGGAGACCTGCTGTACAACTTAGTGCCTCTAGTTAACAATACTGTATTGGTGCCATTAAAATTCTGTTAAAAGTTTATATCTCAAGTTTAGTGTTCTACCACAAATTTAAAAGTAAAAACAAAAATAAATGTCTTAATCATATTTCACAGACATGAATAAAGGCAGGGGAGAAGATGAAATCATACACAGTAGGTCCTTTGTTGGTAAGAGGTGATCCGGCAGTCAAGACTTCATTCATTAAGGGGGTTCATGGACAGTTGATTTTCCTCAAACTCCAAACCATCTCAGAGAAACTTTTACTCCTGAGACTTTATCACCAAAGGGTGTATTTTATGGTTACATATTCATTTAAAGACATCTTTAGTAATTTATCAAAGAGCTACCCTGAAGTTATAATAAAACTTTCTGATATGACTTAGGACACACTTAAGGAAAACGGTGATGCCTATAGAAAAAATTCCTTGCCAACAATTTTCTACAAAGACCAAAAATGTAATTGACCTTTTCAAAGGACCATGGCTCTGTTTCAACCAAGCTAAGATGCTCATAAAACAGAATTTAATGTCCCCACCCCTGCCCACTTTGTGTGGGTAACCCTTTTGCTAAATATATGCATGAAGACATTATTAAAGATCAGCATCATCACCTTTTTATATTTTCTATTTTAAAATAATATGATTTTTCTGAAATTGCCCTATTTTACTTTTAAGAAATACTTTGTAGGATTTTAATGTGAACTGTTAGCAAAATACTTTTAAATGATAGTCTACTCTGGTTCTTCTGAGATATTCATATTGGCAATGTATGAAACAAACATAATAGCTTAATACGTTGCTGTTCTGATATTTTTTTTTCATTTCTCTATGTTATTTAAACTTTATTTCATCTTAATAATGGAAATATCACAACACTTCACCTTTTACTTTACCCTTAAAAGAATGCAATTTTATCTTTACCTAATTTAGCAGTAAAAAGTATCTGCAGCTCAGATGAACACAAAGTGACTCTCTGATTACCCTAACGATATCATCTTATAGCATTTTTAAACTTTTCTCCCATTTCTATTCATAGCTTTGAATGATCTGTAGACTAAAACAACTTTGACTACTTTTTATCTTTCCTTTTACTTAGCTAGACATATTTTTTTTTCTCTAGGAACAAATTCTTCCTTTGCCTGACTCAGCCATGTTTTTTAAACAGAGGAGTACTCAAATTAATGTTACAAAATAATAAAATACTCAATGTGAGTTTAAAGCGTTAAGTCATAAGACTCATTAGACCAGAAAACAATAAATACATTTGATTTTTTTACCTGTGAAATAGTCTCAAGTTTATTTTTCAGTAGAAGGGCTAATAAAAAAGTATTGATAGGATAAGCACAGTGAGTAGTTCTTGGATATCTTTTCATGAAAAAAAAAAAAAAGAAAGAGGGAGGGAAGGAGGGAGGAAAAAGAGAAGGAAGACATAGCATAAAACTTCATAGTATCTCAAGGTACTAAGATCAGGGAGCAGTGATGGAGGCTTTACCTCCTACCTTCTACCCTTTCTAGAAGCTTGATTGTGTGCAAGACATTTGCATTATTTTTCAC
Source organism: Neophocaena asiaeorientalis asiaeorientalis (assembly GCF_003031525.2). Lineage (NCBI taxonomy): Eukaryota > Metazoa > Chordata > Mammalia > Artiodactyla > Phocoenidae > Neophocaena > Neophocaena asiaeorientalis. The sequence continues at coordinate 3,418,799 of NW_020172187.1, forward strand.
AAAATAGATTTTACAAAAGGTTAGTATTTCAGACCTTTTGCCTTAGCCTAGCTAATATATCCCGGGCCATAATTATTTGAATATAGTGCCAACAGATTAATGAAGTACAACTGAAGCTATGGTGCTTAATATTTTCAGAATGTATTAAATCTCAAGTGTATCCTTAAAGGTATTTCTTTAAAGCCCAACCTCATTTCTTTAAAACGTATACCTGTGGTAATTCATAATATGATATCAAATATGTTTTTTCTTCAAAATAAGAAAAGGATCAAAGATTTGTTAAAGAATAATGATGGCAAGCAAGCTAGTGTTTATTTCATACTGTGTTCTTAATCCTCATTTACAGTTGAGTTTTATAATGTTATTTTTAATAATTTTATTAATATTCTTCTCCAGGGAATTTATTTCTAATGTGTTATTCTATAGCTAATTTTCTGGAATAAATTCCATTTCAAAACAAGAGCAATTAAACCCAAAGGAGACTGCAGATATACTTACTAAAATCAGTACACTATAAATGCACGTTTTTTTTCAAGACAACAAAGCAGTGGTGTATAAAACAGTACAGCCACTCTTGCAAAGAAGAGGACTCAAGGTACCAAATAAATTTTAAGCAGTTTTCTATCTAAGGAAACGTGTGTGTGTGTGTTTGTGTTTAGGTGTGTGTATGTGTGTGTCTGTACATGTGTGCATATGTGCATGTGTGTATGTGTGTATTTTGTGTGTGAGTGCATGTGTGCATTTTCAAACATATGAAAATGAGAGCACATTTACCTTTGGAACCACACCCATGCATATATCTGCTTCTCTCTGTGTGGAGAAAGAGCAAGAAATATAAGAAAAAGAAAGGAAGAGTCTTTTGGAGAAATTAATCATGTCTTACTTTCAACAGAGGCTGCAGAATCAGCCTTTATCCCCTATCACATCACTCTCCTGCTGCCCTTTAGGGGAACATTGTAAGCAGTTGAAATCCTCTACAATGAGTGGGTTTTCAGGGACCTCAGGATTTCAGCTCAGTCTCTAGTAGATGGATGGCGTGTGTTGCAGAAACAAGTTAGGCTTTGCCTTCTGGAACTTACTGGATGAGGACTTTCATTAATTTCTTCTTTAAAAAAATTCCAGCAGTCAGCCATCACAACAGTTACAAAAGCAATTTTTACATTTTCATATACATGTGATTTGATAAATCATATCAGAAATAAGAGAGATGGAAATATCAGGTATTTACAGTATGTTCAACCTGTACTGACCTTTTCTATTTAAATAATACTAATAATAACAACCTTAACAGCTAATTTTTGGTTAAGCACTTAATATATGCTACAAACATATACTGTCTCTGCTAATCCTTATTAAAAACTTGTGAGGACATTGGTATTATTATTATTATCACCTATTTAAATATGGAGAAACAAATGTGGAGAAACTGAGTCAGCCTCTGAGGACAAGGAAAGTTATAAATATGTTCTAAGTGATAACCAGAATTTGGGTTGATTTTCAAGCAGGTTGATTCTCTCCACTTGACTGAGAAAGTAACCATCTTTTCATTCCTCACAGTTCGGTCTGAATCTTTTCTGAGCCTTGGATTTCCAACTTCCTGAATAACGTTGCAATGGCATTGAAATTTGATGGTTTCACTTCATTTGTGTAGAAAACTCTAACTGAATTCAAGTAGAGTCAGGAAACCTCCAAATCCATTGATGGCAGGAAACTGTGACCGAAAAATGTTTAGTCATTTCTTCCTCATGACAGTGTCTTTTAGCAAAATATTCTCAAAAATCATCCTTCTCCTCCTTCCTCTTTCCTTTTTTTGCAAGGTGCATCAAAGAGTTAAAGAGGATGGTTGAGTAATATTCCATTGTATACATGTGCCTCATCTTCTTTATCCATTCATCTGTTGATGGACACTTAGGTTGCTTCCATGACCTGGCTATTGTTAATAGTGCTGCAGTGAACATTGTGGTACACGTCTCGTTCTGAATTATGGTGTCTCAGGGTATATGCCCAGTAGTGGGGTTACTGTGTCATATGAGGAGGCCACCACCCTCACTGGTACTGCTCATATGTTTTTACATGTCTGGTTTCAGCAGCTGCCTGAGTGTCAACCTTTTAATTCACAGGGTTTCCACTGAGGCACCCAGGGCTGGTGTAACATGTAGCCATTTCTTTTGTTCCTGTGAATGCACTGCACCCCTGCCCTATTTATCACCTCTGACTGCCAAGCCCCTATGAAAGGCACTGCTGATTCACTGAGATTCAAAACTGTTCCATAAAGCAGCTTCCTACTTCTAGGTTCCTTTGATGAGTCTACAGGCCCTGCAGGGCACACTGGCACTTTTTTCTCAGCTTCCTTTTTTGTGTCCATGGACATGTTCTGGTTCATTTCAAACCTCACAGCATCCTAAAGAGAGGTAGAATAGAAAGACAGACCAACCTCATGGTAGACGCTTCTCTCTTCCTTTCCGCCTGAACCTGCCCTGATGCCGTTCCTGTTCTAAGGCAGCCTTAAACCAGAGCTAAAATGTAGAGAGCACACAAGCAGGAAGGCCAACCATCCTGATTTTCCCAGAATTGATGGAATTCCAGGATACAGGTTTTTCAGTGCTAAAACCTGCATAGTTTGTCACTTTACATACAAGATAATATCTAAAAATCCTCACCAGTCTGGAGTGTGTAGAAGAAGCCAGGACATATGGTGTGAAGAAGGTGAAGAGAAAGTGCTCAGAAAGTTTGGACTCGACATTCTGACAAGAGTGGGATATTTTTATACACCATCTCCTTGGTGTCTTCAATGAGAGTACACAAATGCAGGTTAGTATAAAAAAGCTAACTCCAACAAAATCTGCTGTGTACTTTTGTGTTAAAGATTCCTTTTGGTTTCAATGTTGTACAAAATGCTTAAATATTATAGGGATTGAGTTCATCGGCTTTGACTGATTTTGTATTTTTGACCTATTTTTACAAATGGACATTATCCATGGTAATTATGTGTAATATTATGTTACCTTATTAGAGACCAGCCTACTCATTTTATGACATGTTCTCTTAGCTTATTTTCAAAATTTTTACTCTTGAAAGTTTTACTCTTTGCTATCTATATTTCCTCTAGATTGTTCTTATTAAAAATAACTCAGAAGTGAGTTATCTCAATCATTTGTACATTATTAAATAATTGCATCCTCCTTTATTTTGATTTTAAATACAGTTCTCTCTTTACCTGTGAATTATATTTAGAAATGCTAGTTCCTTTTTACTCTCTCAATTATTAATTTATTCCGTCCTTGCAATGCAACTGATTATAAGTTGAAATGAAAGAGTAGAAATGAAATTAAATTATTAGTGTTATATTATTTCTGTCCCAAAATAGGGTGACTCTTCTTATACATTTCATTTGCTTCATATAGGCGCATTGTTTTCATTATAACAGTAGGTGAAATGACAAGAAAACTGCTTTTAGGTAAAATTATACAGATAAAATTTTATTTGCAAAGGCATAAAAAGAACTTATTAGTTGCACTGAGTGAAAATAGACTAAGAGGAGTGATGAGAAGTTGTTCATCATGGCACTGAATCCACAAGATGAGTCCTCTGTTCAGTGATCACTGAAGGCTGTCTTGTTCGAGACAAAGATCATTTAGTTAAATACCTTCTATTTCTTAATAGTTACTCCTCTCATTACAAATAAAGACTAATTTTCTACTACTACTAGTGAAGGTAGATGTAAGAAAGTTTTATTCCCCTCCCCCCACTAAATGGATAAACTTTCCTTTGCCCAAAACGCAGACTATTTAGTAAAACGGAAGTAGGCTTAGCTCCTTCTCCCATTTTCCCCCAGCTCAGTGTGGAGAAAAGGAAGGAAATCTGTCCAATAAAGGTGTGGTGCATCACTATTTTTCCTAATTTCAGTCAGGGTACTGCGTACACTGCATTACCAGGAACAGAGAAACTAGGTCTGTGTCTTCGAGTCAGGGCAAGAAAATTAACTCTGTCACTGTATTTCCACAAGCACAGCAATAATAGTACAGACAAGGTGCAAATTCTGTTTCCCCAGGCTGCCACTGAGAGAGGAGAGTCATGGAGTCTTTCCTTTGTTATTGTTGTAATCAAAAGAAACCAAGCACTCAAGGGACAGGCTGCCCAATCATTAGTAACACAACTATATTTATTTTCAATTTACTGACAAAAATGCAACCATACTCTTATATTTTGATATTAGCATTTGCCCTTCATAGTGACCACTGAAGCAATTACAAGGATGTCCAGGCTTCCCCAAGGGGCGGTTCCCCAGGTGCCTTATCAATGGAGCTGGAGCACACAGCAAGTGTAAGTTTGGCACTCATCAAAGACCTTGTGTGTAGATGATCTAATAAATTACTCTTTATAAAAGTAATTACTCTGTAAAAAAAGACAGAACAGTTGTAGTTCAAAGACATGAAATCCACTTAGTGATTCTGTAAGACAATATATCATTCTCTATCTCTTATTCAGAAGACTGGGATAAAATCATCTGTGGAAAGGATGTATACAGTTAAAATTAATACAGGATATTATAGTATAGTCATTGTACCAAAATGTGTATTCCAATACTCAGTTTGAGGGGCAAGAAAGATAATGAAAAATTATCTTAAGATAATTCCAAGACAGTGCAGTATGTGTTACAATAGAAGTTTGAACAAGATGTGGGGATCAGAGGAGAGAATTAGTCCAGGGTCCTGAGAGTCAGGGAGGGGTCAACAGTGGTGACTGTTCAAGGGAGAACAGGACTTTTCTACTGAGGATGATGAGGGAGCACATTTCTTACCAACAAAGAGCATCAAGCTGTGACAGGGCTTATCTTTCTTGGGAACAGAAGTTTATCCCTGTTGTTAGAGATGTGAGTAGCAGGAGATGAGGGTGGAGCATAGGTTAAAGATAGGGGAATTCATTGGGAATTGGGAATTCAACGTTATCTTAGTGTTTTTCTATTTCATAAATCAGGTATTACTCTGGTGTGTGTATGTGTTGTGTGAAGATCCACCTACCAAGTATCAAAGAAGTTGTAAATGAACCTAAGGCCAAAGTGGATTTATTAAAATGCTTCTTCTCCTTGGACACCTTCATCAAGGAGTGCCACATCTGTAGAAAAAACACTGGAGATCTATTATTTTTAAATTCAGGAAATTTATTAATTTTGATTTTGATAGTCATTTTAAATTATCTGTTTCTTAAGTGGATTTTCAGGATGTTTTTTTTTCCCTCCATCTACCTGTGATGCATAATAGGATAAAAGTTCATATAAATATCTGTCATTGTGAACTCCATCCAGGAAGGCTGATTCTGCTGTGAGTAAAAGTGCCCTGTTTGTGGCGGTTTCACACATAAGATATGAACCACACAGAATTACAGTGATGTTCCAAATTCAACACAGCTTTGTTTTCAACTAAAGAATAAAGACAAGTTGGAGAAATATAATTGTCCTTGTCCTTACAAGCATAAATTATTCTTTAAGAAATACATATTAATACATTATGTAAATGTACTTGATACATTAACACACCTTAAATTTTTGAAATAATCTTAGATCTAATCTATTTGGGAAAAGGCTATGAAACAGAACAGCATGAATCCTTTCATTGTCCCATTTCACATTCATAGTTTATATGCATCTAATGATTAAAAAGCAAAGTCCTTGTTTAAATAAAAGTCTCAGATTGAAAATATGTAGATGCCTACAAACATATCGTTAAATGGAAAGTAATGTTTGGTGCTGCTGCAGGCTTTAAATATTGTATGAGTCAAATCTAAAAGCCAAAGGGATTTGCAACAAATAGATGGAGCGTGATTTCACAACAAACTTTGAAACCAAAATTTCAACTAAAATGACAAATATGAAATATTTAATACCTGAAGAAATTGGAGGGTCAGTTTCTGAGTCTATTATGGTAGAAAAAATGTTTATATCTGTTTTGGGTAGAAAATAACTATTGCTTAATAATTTGCTAGAGAATAATTTCAAATAGAACAAGTCTCAGTGTAAATATTATATTGGTATAGGTTTGAATGTACCTTGGTAACTTTTATAAATTTTATAAATAGATAATGGACTGGTATATAAATGTGTACTTATGTAGATATGTAAGGTAAACTTGAAATTTCTTTTATGACATGATTTGTTCTAGATTGCTATTTATAAGCAGATTCATCCACCTTCATGCAGATAATTTTCAAATGTATAACCCTCACGCTTATCTTTTATTTTCATTCTAATGAAGTTTTCTTTGGATGACACATATTATGGTAAAAATATATATTGTTTATCATTTAGCTATTTCAACTACTACTTATTTCTACTACTACTACTATTTAGCTATTAGCTATACTCCTTTTGTTAGTATTATAAACTTGAAGCCATAGTTTTATCTTCATTCACAATCCTTTATTCTCAGTCTCAGTAATCTAATTATTTCTTGGATCTACTAGAAGAATCCAGGAATTTACCATTTGATACCTGAGAAAGAAACTGGGCTGAGATTCAGGATTTTTTTGCCCTCTATTTAATTACATATTAAGCTATCAACAAAATCTTCCTAAAACATAGCTTTGAAAATGATAGGCAGGTAATAAAATATTAAATCATTTTGATGATTTTTTAGAATAAATATTGTGTTCATACAGAAAATGGAGTTTTCCAAAGTATACCAAAAGACCCAGTTTCTTTTCTATAATAAAATTATTCCCCAAAAAACATAATAGAATACAAATATATAATATCCTTAGAAAATATAAATGAGTCAAATTTCTCTAAGACATTCTATTATTAGCAATATTAAAATATTTTCTTTGATGCATTAAGAATTAGACTATACTATTCCTAAACTCAAGCATTTACTCAGCTGTTAAAGTGAAAATGTGTGTGGAAGAAAGAAAAAATGCATAAAGGCATAAAGGCTGTAATTATGGACTAGGGGGCAGACAGCTTGGGTCCCTGCATCTTCAGTCACTGGTCTTACATATAGGTCTTTAATCCATTTTGAGTTTATTTATATATATGGTGGGGGAAAATATTCTAATTTTGTTCTTCTACATGTAGCTGTCCAGTTTTCCCGGCACCACTGTTTAAAGACACTGTCTTTTCTCCATTGCATATTCCTGCCTCCTTTGTCATACATTAATTGACCATAAGTGCATGGGTTTATTTCTGGGCTCTTTATTCTGTTCCATTGATCTATGTGTCTGTTTTTGTGCCAGTACCATACTGATATGATTACTGTAGCTTTATAGTATAGTCTGAAGTCTGGGATGCTGACTTTGGACATTTTTGTCCTTTTCTCTCAAGATTGTTTGGGTTCATTGGGATATTTTGTTTTTCCATACAAATTTTAAAATTAATTGTTCTAGTTCTGTGAAAACTGTCATTGGTATTTTGATAGGGATTTTTATCGAATCAGTAGATTGCCTTGGGGAGTATGATCACTTTTAAGAATACTAATTCTTAAAATCCACAAACACTTCACATCTTTCCATCTCTCTGCCTCATATTCAATTTATGTTATCAGTGTTTTATAGTTTCCAAGTACAGGTCTGTTACCTTCTTAGATCTATTTCTAGGTATTTTGTTCTCTTTGGCACAATGGTAAATGAGATTGTTTCCTTAATTTCTCTTACTGAGAGTTTGTTCTTAGTCTATAGAAACACAGAGATATCTGTATATTAATCTTGTATCCTGCAAATTTACCAAATTAATTGATGAACTCTAGTAGGTTTTTGGTGGTGCCTTTAGGATTTTCTATGTATAGTATCATGTCATCTGCAAATAGGGACAGTTTTAGTTTTTCATTTCCAGTTTGGATTCTTTGTATTTCTTTTTCTTGTCTGACTGTTGTGGCTAGGATTTCTAATAAGGTGTAGTTAGGTTGTTTGAGATTTTTTATGTTTCCTGAGGTAGACTTATACTGCTATAAAATTCCCTCTTAGAAATGCTTTTATTGCACCCCACAGATTTTGAATCATGTGCTTTCATTTTCATTTTTCTCCAGGTATTTTTTTCTCTGATTTCTTCAGTGATTAATTGGTTGTTTAGTAGCATATTGTTTAGCCTACACAGGTTTGTTTTTTGTAGTTTTTACTTATTTTTGGTAGTCCTAGTCTTATAGTGTGTAGACTAGTCTTATAGTGTGTAGACAGAAAAGATACTTGATATGATTGATTTTTTCTTAAATTTACTGAGGTTTATTTTGTGACTTAGCATGTGATCTATCCTAGAGAAAGTTCCATGTGCAATTGAAAAAAATGTGTATTCCGCTGCTTCTGGATAGAATATTCTATATTTGTCTATTAAATCCATTTGGTCTAATGGGTGGTTTAAGGACAGGTAGTTTATTGATTTTCTGTTTGGATGATTTACCCACTGATGTAAGTAGGGTGTTAAAGTTCCCTACTAATATTGTGTTAATGACAGTTTCTCCCTTTATGTCTGCTGATGTTTGCTTTTTGTATTTAGAAGCTCCCATATTGGGTATATATATGTATATAATTGTTATACATTTTTTCTTGGTTCTATCCCTTGATCATTATGTAATGTTCTCTGTGTCTCTTGTTACAGTATTTGTTTTAAAGTTTATTTTGTCTGATACAAGTATTCTTACCACGTGTACATAGAACAAATTTTTCCATCCCCTCCCTTTCAGTCTGTGTGTATTTAGATCTGAAATGGGTATCTTCTAGGCAGTAAATATATATTGGTCTTGTATTTGTATCTATTCTGTCATTCTGTATCTTTTGGTTGGAACATTTATTTTACTCTATTTTTTTAACTTTTTTGTTTCATACTGGAGTATAGTTGATTAACAGTGCTGTGATAGTTTCACGTGTACAGCAAAGTGATTCAGTTATACATATACATGTATCTATTCTTTTTCAAATAATTTTTCCCATTTAGGTTTTTACATAATATTGAGCAAAGTTCCCTGTGCTATACAGCTTGACCTTGTTGGTAATCCATTTTAAATAAAGCAGTGTATACATATCAATCCCAATTTCCCTAACCATCTCTTCCCACCATCTTCTCCCCACCCCATAAATAAATTCATTCTCTATATCTGTTAGTCTGTTTCTGCTTTTTAAATAAGTTCATTTCTATCATTTCTTTTTAGATTCTCCTTATAAGCAATATCATATATTTATTTTTCTCTGTCTGACTTACTTCACTCAGTTTAAAAATCTCCAGGTCCATCCATGCTGCTGCAAGTGGCATTATTTCATTCTTTTTTATGGCTGAATAATATTCCATTGTATATATGTACCACAACTTCTTTGTCCATTCCTCCATCAATGGACATTTATATTGCTTCCATGTCTTGGCTAGAGTAAACAGTGATGCAATGAACATTGTGGTACATGTATCATTTTGGATGACATTTTTCTCCAGATATATGCCCAGGAGTGGGATTGCAGGATCATATGATAGCGCTACTTTTAGTTTTGTTAAGGAACCTCCATACTGTTCTCCATAGGGACTGTACTAATTTACATTCCCACCAGCAGTGTAGGAGGGTTCCCTTCTCTACACACCTTCTCTGGTATTTATTGTTTGTGGATTTTTAAAAAAATTATTTATTTATTGGCTGTGTTGGTTCTTCATTTCTGTGCAAGGGCTTTCTCTAGTTGCCGCGAATGGGGGTCACTCTTCATCGCAGTGTGCGGGACTCTCACTGTCACGGCCTCTCTTGTTGCAGAGCACAGGTTCCAGACGTGCAGGCTCAGTAGCTGTGGCTCACGGGCCCAGTTGCTCCAAGGCATGTGGGATCTTCCCAGACCAGGGTTTGAACCCGTGTCCCCTGCATTGGCAGGCAGATTCTCAACCACTGTGCCACCAGGGAAGCCCTGTTTGTGGATTTTTTGATGATAGTCATTTTGACTGGTGTGAGATGGTGCCTCATTGTAGTTTTCATTTCTCTAATAATTAGTGATGCTGAATATCTTTTCATGTGTTTCTGGGCTATCTGTATATCTTCTTTGAAGAAATGTCTATTTAGGTCTTCTGCCCACTTTTTGATTGGGTTGTTTGTTTTGATGATATTAATCCACATTAATCCACATGTCAGTCATATCATTTGCAAATATTTTCTCCTAATCTGTGGGTTGAATTTTCATTTTGTTTATGGTTTCCTTTGCTGTGCAAAAGCTTTTGCGTTTACTTAGGTCCCACTTGTTTATTTTTGTTTTTATTTCCATTATTCTGAGAGATGGATCAAAAAAAGATACTGCTGCAATTTACATCAGAGCATATTCTGCCTATGTTTTCTTCTAGGAGTTTTATAATGTCCAGTCTCACATTTAGTTATTTAATCCATTTTTAGCTTATTTCTGTGTACGGTGTTAAAAAATGTTCTAATTTCGTTTTTTAACATGTTGCTGTCCAGTTTTCCCAGCACCACTTATTGAAGAGACTGTCTTTTCCCCCGTTGCATATTCTTGCCTCCTTTGTTTTGATTAATTGACCATAAGTACATGGGTTTATCTCTGGGCTTTCTATCCTGTTCCATTGATCTATATTTCTGTTTTTGTGCCAGTTCTATACTGTTTTGACTACTGTAGCTCTGTAGTATAGTCTGAAGTCAGGGAGCCTTATTCCTGCAGCTCTGTTTTTCTTTCTCAAGATTGTTTTCCTATTCGGGGTCTTTTTGTGTCTGTATAAAAATTTTAGGGTTTTTTCGTTCTAGTTCTGTGGAACATGCCATTGGAAATTTGATAGGGATTGCTTTGAATCTGTAGATTGCATTGGGTAGTATAGTCATTTTGACAATATCGATTTTTCCTGTCCAAGAACATGGTATATCTTTCCATCTGTTTGTGTTGTCTTCAATTTCTTTCATCAACATCTGATAGTTTTTGGAGTACAGATCTTTTGTTTCCTTAGGTAGGTTTATTCCTAGGTGTTTTATTCTTTTTGATGTAATGGTAAATGGAATTATTTATTGAATTTCTCATCTTTCATTGTTAGTGTGATCAGAACATTTAATCCATTTATATAAAGTACTTATTGGTAGATATATATTTATTGACATTTTGTTAGTTGTTTGGGGTGATTTTTCAGTTATTTTTAGTTCCTTTCTTCTTTTTTTTCTCTTCTCTCATGAGCTGATGTCTATCTTTAATGTTATGTTTGGACTCATTTCTCTTTTGTGTGTGTACATCTACTATAGATTTTTGGTTTGTCATTACTATCAGGTTTATATATAGCAATCTATACATGATTATTTTAAGTCCCTCATTTCTTAATGTCAAACACATTTTAACAACCCTGAAATTTTACTCCCTTTCCCCTACAATTACTGTTTTTGCCTTCATATTTTACATCTTTTCTGTGTCTCTCTTAACTACTTATTGTGGATATAGAAAATTTTAGGTCAAAATGGCCATTAATAAAAAGTCTACAAGTTCTTTGATCTTTGCAATCATTACTTTGAACTCTGTCTTGAGTAGATTGTCTATCTTCTCTTTAGTTCTAGGGTTTTAGCTTGTTCCTTCCTTTGGAACATGTTCCTCTGTTGCTTCTTTTTGCATAATTTTCCTGCTTTTTGTTTTTGTTTTTTCTGTGTATCTGGTTGTTTGGTTATGTTTCCTGACCTTGGAGAAGTGGTCTTTTGTAGGAGATGTGCTATGTGTCCCAGCAGTGCACTCTCTTTTGGTCACCAGAGCAGTATGCTCTGGAGTGCCCCTATGTGGGCAGCATAGGTTCTTCTGTCGTATCAGGCTAAGTACTGTGGGCAGTCTGGTAGATGTGGCTGGTTCCTGGTTGGGTTAGTTGGCAGGGTCAAGTCAAGAGGTGGCTGGTTGTGGAATCCCAGTGGGTTCTGGGGTTAGTTCTGGCTCACTGATTGGCATAAACTTGTTCTGGCATGGCTGGTTGCCCAACTGGGGTTTCCAGAACTAGTGTTGGACTGCTGGTGTGTGGGGCTGGACCCGATATGGCTAGCTACAGGTTCTGGGCTATTCTAAAGATGGGGCTGACCACTGTTGTGTGTGGGACTTGATTCTTGGGCTGATGTCTTCCCATGAGTGAGTGAAGCCAGGCCTTGGGGCTAGTGCAGGCTCACTGGCAGGCAGTGCCAGGTCCTGGGGTCTCAGGCTGCAAGGCCCAGGGGTCCCAGACCTAGTGTCAAAGCACTGATTGGTGGGGCCAATGCTCTCGGTTTCTTGGAGCTGGTGTTTCCCACTGGTGGGTGGAGCTGGTTCCTGACACACTAACTGCAGTGTCTAGGGTGTCCCAAAGATTGTGTTGATCTGCTGGTGGGCAGGATCAAGGTCCAGTGGGTTCCTGTTCTGGGGTCTTCCTGTTTGTGTGTGGACTGAGTCATGCCACAACAGGTTGAGGGGCTGTGGTAGTCCTGGAGCTAGTGCTAACTGACTGATTGTCAGAGCTGGGTCCCAGGGTCTCTGACTGCAGGGCTCTGGGGGTCCTGGAGTTGGTGCATCATTCTGGTGGGTGGGACTGGCTTAGAGGCTAGTGCCTTTGAACTGGTTTATGGAGTCAGATCCTGGGCCCTCTAGTGTATAGGACCATGTCCTGGGATGACTGTGATCTCAGGAAGTCTTACAGAAGCCTCCTGCTGGTGAGTGGGTCTATGTCGCCACCCTCCTATTTGCTTGGCCTGAGGCTTCCCAGTACTAGTGCTGGTGGGCAGGGTCAGGTCACAGTTAGAATAAATCAGAGGAAGGATTACAAAATAGTATCTGCTAACACATGTCCACATGGTAGGATGAGGTCCCAGTAACAGTTGCTCCCAGAGTGTATGCCCCAGGGTGAGCTCCAGTTGCCTTCTACCTCTTCAGGACCTCTTCAAGATCAGCACGTGGGTTTGACTCCTTTCAAATTACTGCTTCTGCCCTAAGTCCTGGAGTGTGTGAGATTTTGTGTTCATGCTTTAATAGTGCTGTCTCTATTTCCCACAGCTCTCTGCATCTCCTGAAATTAAGTCTTCCTGGTCTTCAAAGCTGAACATTCTGGGTGCTTGTCTTCCTGGTGCAGGACCCCCAGTCTGGGGAGCTTGATGTGGGTTTCAGATCCTTTCTTCTTTGTGGAGAAGCTCTGCAATTGTAATTGTCTTACCATTTGTACTTTGCCCATCTGGGAGTGTGGGTCTTTGGTATACCATAACTCTGCCTCTCTTATGCATCTCATTGCAGTTCCTTCTTTATACATTTAATTGTAGAATATCTTTTCTGCTAGATTCTGGTCTTTCTCACCAATACTTGCTCTTTAAATAATTGTAACTTTGGTGTGCCTGAGGAAGGAAGGAAGCTCAGTGTCTTCATATTCTGCCATCTTGACAGAGACTTTGTTCTAAAATCTACTTTTATATGAGTATTGCTATCCCAGCTTTCTTCTTGTCTACATTTGCATGGAATATCTTTTTCTAACCCTTCACTTTCAGTCTATGTGTGTCTTTAGCTCTGAAGTGAGTCTTTTATAAGTTGCATATAGGTGAGTCTTGTATTTTTTATCCAATCAGCCACCCTATGTCTTTTGATTAAAGCAATTAGTCCATTGACATTTAAAGTTATTATTGATAAGTATGTAATTATTGCCATTTTGTTACTTGTTTTCTGGTTGTTTTTGTATTCTTCTCTGTTCTTTTTCTTCTTCTTTTAGTCTCTTCCCTTGTGATTTGATCATTTTATTTAGTATGTTTGTGTTTGTTTCTCTCTAATTTTTGTGTAGCTATTGTAGGTTTTTGATTTGTGGTTACCATGGAGTTAAAAAATGTTGACCTGTAATTATATCTACTTGTTTTAAACTTAAATGATAGTCTTGTTTTAAACTTAAATGATAACTTAAATGATAGTCATTTAAGTTAAAACACTTTCTAAAAGATCTACATTTTTTACTCTCCTCCCACATTTTTGTGTTTTTGATGTCTTATTTTACATCTTCATGCCTATCTCCTTACTGTTTATTTTAGTTATAATTGATTTTACAATTTTTGTCTTTCAACTTTCATTCTAGCTTACTTAAGTGGCTTGTTCACAGATTTTACTATATATTTGTCTTTATTGGTGGGATTTTTTTCCTTTTTCTATATATTCTTACTTCTTGTTGTAGTCTTTTTTTTTCACTTAAAAAAGATTCATTAATACTTCTTATAAGTTTGGTTTAGTATTAATGAATTCTTTTAGTTTTTGCTTGTCTGAGAAGCTCTTTTTGTCTCCTTCAATTCTAAATGATAATCTTGTTGGGTAGAGTATCCTAGGTTGCAGGTTCCCCCCCGCCCTTTTCAGCACTTTATATACATCATACCACTCCTTTCTGACAAAGTTTCAGCAGAAAAATCAGCTGTTAGACTTATGTTAGACTTCCTTTGTATGTGACTCTTTGTTTATCTTTTGCTTCCTTTAGAATCCTCTCTTTAACTTTGCCATTTTAATTAAGATATATTTTGGTATGAGTCTGTTTAGTTCATCTTGTTTGGGAACTTTTGTGCTTCCTGTACATGTGAGACAGGAAGGAAAGGGGCAGGGTGCAGCCATCAAAAGAATAACCCAACCATTAAGAACAGGATACCACAAAAACAAGTTAGAACCTACTAGGCCCAAGATGGTGGAAGATTCGACTTCCACTAGACCTTGAGCCTCATTATACACTCATTGTAATACATTAGCTAAATGACATATCCACAGGTGCCATGACAGTTCTAAGGACGACCATAAAAGGATGAAAAGTGGGTGGTGCCCCAACTCCTGGAAACCCCCACACCCTCTCCAAGACAGTTGGGATAATTCTTCTACTCATTAGCCTATGAAATTACCCAGCGCATAAAAACTAACCAGCTCCACACCTCAGGGCCACACTGACTTTCCTAAGAGATGATTCCATGCACTGGGGCTACCTCTCTCCCCTTCTGAGATGGCCAGCACTCTCTGTGGAGTGTATATCTCTCTAAATAAGCCTACTTTCACTTGCTATGGCTCACTCTTGAATTCTTTCCTGTGTGACGCCAAGGACCCTCACTTGGCGGCCCATCCCAGGGACTCACTGAAGATCTGGGACATGACCATCCTCTCCCAACCCATATTTTCCCACAACACATGGATATCTGTTTCTCCTTATTAGGGAAATTTTCCACCATAGTTTTATCAAATACATTTGCTACCCTTTTTTCTCTTTTCTCCTTCTGGAACTCTTATAATGTGAATATTAGTATGCTTGATGTTGAATATTAATTCAGAGTCCCTTAAACTATCCTCATTTTTTAAGATTTTGTTTTTGCTATTCTGATTGGTTGACTTCCATTATTCTATCTTCCAGATCATTTTTTAAATTTGTTTATTTATTTTTGGTTGCATTGGGTCTTCTTTGCTGTGTGCAGGCTTTCTCTAGTTTCAGCAAGTGGTGGTTACTCTTCCTTGAGTGGGATTCTCACAGTGGTGGCTTCTCTTGTTGAAGAGCATGGGCTCTAGGTGCATGGACTTCAGTAGTTGTTGCACGTGAGTTCAGTAGTTGTGTCTTGCGGGCTCTAGAACGCAGGCTCAGTGGTTGTGGCACATGGGCTTAATTGCTCCATGGCACGTGGGATCTTCCCGAACCAGGGCTTGAACCCGTGTCCCATGCATTGGCAGGCAGATTCTTAACCACTGCACCACCAGGGAAGTCCTCTTCCAGATCTTTTATGCATTCTTCTGTATCACCTAATCTGCTGTTAATTCTTTCTAGTGTGTTTTTCATTTCAGTTATTGTATCCTTCAGCTCTGACTGGTTCCTTTTTATATTTTCTAGATCTTTGTTAAAATTTTTCACTCTATTCATTTATTCTTTCTCCTAATTGAGTTAGCGTTCATATTACTATTGCTTTGAATTCTTTATCTCATGAATTATTTATCTCTGTTTCATTGGGGGTTTTTTTCAGGGATTTTTTTTTTCTTCGTTCTTTCATTTGAAACAAATTCCTCAGCCCTTTTATTCTGCTAACTTTCTCTGTCTCTGAAATTAGGTGAAACAGTTACTTACCCCAGTCTTGAAGATGTGTCCTTGTGTGGAAGTGTCCATGTACAGTCTGAATGTGCCCAGTGGCTTTGGTGGGAGAGCTGGATTTGAAGTGAGCACTGGTCATATCTGCCCACAGGGTGTCCTGGCAGCTACCACCTTGGTGTGAGATGGGGCTGGAGATGGACCATCTAGAGCCAGAGCCAGGTGTGAGCTGGGGCTTCTCCTCTGCTCAGTTGCAATCACCACACTATTGGGGCAGGGGCAGGACCCAAGGGGGTGGAACAGGAGTCCTAAGGTAGTTGGGTTTCTTCTGTGTGTGTGATGGTAGCCTCTGACTTCATTGAGGTAGTGGCAGGGGCCAGAGGTGTTGATGATTTACCACTGAGATGGTTTCACTCCTGTCAGTAATGTGGGTCTCCACCCTGGAGCTAGTTTCACTCCTCCTAATGTGGACAGGAACATTCATCCTGGTAAAGGCTGCCTCTGCCCTTGTCTGGCAGGGTCAAGTCTGAGCTGGTTCCGTTTTCTCTAAGTGTGTGTTTTCTCTTTGGCACAAGCAGGCTCTACCTTAGTGGAGAGCAGCAAGAGGGGCTGGAGCAGGTGCCCAGTGTTGGCTGGGGTGTGTACTGGGGTGGTCCCAGGAACAAAGCCAGAGCCCCAGAAAGGTTTCAATGTGCTGTGTCAGCTCTGTATCTGGAAGTAAGCAAACATGTATACCTGCTCTTCAAGAGCAGAGTATTCATTCCTCATAGCTCTCCTGTCAGTCCCACTGGTTTTCAAACCAGGTAACGGGAATCACCTTCCTGGGGTCAGACCCTATGGATGAGGTGCCTAATATGTGGCTTGAACCCCTTGCTCCCCAGGGAGGAGCCCCAGGACTGTGATAGTCCCTTCCTCTTCTGTGTCCCTGCCAGGAGTGTGGATCCCAAACAAATCACTTCTCCTCCCTTCCTACCCAACTCTCTGTAGATCTTTCTTTACAGCTTTGGTTGTAGAAGAGCCTTTCTTTCCAGTTTGTTTTTGGCAAGAGTTGCTCCACATGTAGATGTATTTTAATGTATCCATGGGGGTAGGTGAGCGCAGTGTTGTCTACTCTGCCATCTTTTCAGTGTTGTATTCTTAATGCATTTATTCAGAACTACTTTATCTAAGTTGAAGATATGTATAAATAAATATTATGTGAAGAACATCAAAGAAAAATAACCTTCAGCTGACAAAGTTCATCAGTAAGCATAGAAAACAAAACTTTAATCTAAGTGACATAGAAATATCACCTTCTGAATAATGTACTATTCTTTTCTGGAATGAACTTAGTAAAAGACAAAGAAGATAACTTTAATCTCCTGTGCAAATACTAAATAGGAGAGAGAATGGAGATTCTGTCAATGAGGTGATTCCCAATGAGAGTCCTGTATATGCTAGGTCTTTCCTCTGCTCACATCAATGACTCACACAGTTCACTGAGGGGGATGAGGGATCCATCAATGATTCAGAGATTAGAGAAACACAAGGTCAAAGGTGAGACCAACATATAGGAATCAGAAGGGAAGATGCAAAAAAGAGAAAAAGGCTTCAGTAGAACATTGGAATTGACAAACAAAAGCACAGTCTGGAAAATAAATGTAGTTATATTCAGCCCAAGCCTTGTCTCATTAAAGAGTCAGGAAAGATTACCCTGGATCTAGAATAGATGAGACTTTGAGTAGTAGAAGTTCTCATTGATCCTCACCAACAATCATAGAGTAGCTTATTTTGAACTCACAAAAATTAAATCAAGTGTGTGTTACTTTAACTATTGCTTTACCTGGAAGATAGTTAGAGATTGGTGGCCTGCAGAGCAGTTGTAGAGAGAGAAAAATGATGTTCCCTAAGATGCTCCTTTAAGGAAGACAGCTCTAGGCAAGAGAGCTCTTGGCAGCCAGAAATCTGCTGAGCACTCCCATTTCCAAGACTAGACAGAGACCATGGCAGGATTCATCAGCCACAGCAAATTGTCCCACCTCTTTCAAACTGTAAAAGGGTAGGTGAATTGTACTACTATGCTAAAGGGCATCAGAAACCCTTCAAGAAGATTTAGAGAATCGAGGTAATTAATGAAGGATGAACCAACACACTTACTTTATCCATCTAGTAAGCACATCTGGACAGAAGATCTGTCCAGCTTATATACAATCTGGACAGAAGATTGCTGACAATGAATCTTTGGGTAAAACTGATTCAAAATGCTTAAGAGGTATCCATGGAAACAGCCTGATGTATACCGGAAAACTAATGGTCCCCAAATTTCTTTCATATTCTCCCAATAGTTGTTGGTTTAAAAAACATATAGATGTACTATTGTACTATTTTATCATTAACATTTTAAAATAGAATTTTAAAAGTATGAGAAGTGAACATTCTACTATTTCCTTCTCACACTCTGGTGGCTCCTATTCTGAAGCCCCTAAGGTGTCCACTTCACCCTTGGGAAGCTGTTCCTTAAGGGCTCCCTGAGGATGTGTGTGACACTTGCAATGAAATGGAATGAGATGATCAGATGCATATTCCTCTGCTTTCAGTTTAAGAAATTAAATTTGACTCTTCCCCACTTAGAGCTGCTTTTGAATTATATTCCATATAAAGCAAGTAAAAATATTCACAATATATGTTTGCACTAAAATTGAAAATATTGTGAATTAAAGAACTTGTCAATGTATAATCCTCATAATATTTAAAAAAGAGAGATGAAGATTCTCTCTCCTGAACTTTTTATACAGTGGTGCATTTTTTCTGGATCCCAGTGGCTAATAAGTTTTAAAACATTGTTGCTTGAACTTCCCTGGTGGTGCAGTGGTTAAGAATCCACCTGCCAATGCAGGGGACACAGGTTCGAGCCCTGGTCTGGGAAGATTCCACATGCCATGGAGCAGCTAAACCCCTGCACTGCAACTACTGAAACCTGTGCACCTAGGGCCCATGCTCCGCAACAAGAGAAGCCACCGCAATGAGAAGCCCACGCACAGCAACTAAGGCCCAATGCAGCCAAAAATAAATAAATTTATTTTAAAAAACCCAAACATTATTGCTTAAATGTTTGCTCAATGGATACTTTTGGGGTGATGAAAATGTTGTGGAACTTGATAGAGAGAGAATTTACACAATGTTATGAATATACTAAATGCCACTTCAATGCACACTTCAAAATGGTTCATTTTATATTTAGATGAATTTTACCTCAAAAAAATTAAAACACTATTGCTTACCAAAATAAATGCATTCAGTTTTGTTTTGCATAACTTAAATCTCTGTGCCCCTACTAACCTCATAAATAGCTGATACTGCATATATTGACATATAAGTACCTAATTTTTAAATCCCTGTTTCCCCATCATTTTACTAATAGCATGCTTTTTTTTTTTGCGGTACGCGGGCCTCTCAATGTTGTGGCCTCTCCCTTTGCAGAGCACAGACTCCGGACGTGCAGGCTCAGCGGCCATGGCTCACGGGCCCAGCCGCTCAGTGGCATGTGGGATCTTCCCGGACTGGGGCACGAACCCGCGTCTCCTGCATCAGCAGGCGGACTCTCAACCACTGCGCCACCAGGGGAGCCCTAGCATGCATTTTTAGTATGTTTCTCAGAATAGAAATTGCAAGACTTAAAGAATTTTTCCTGAATTTTTGGAAAACTCAAATTAACTGCTTGAGAGATAATTCATAAGAAAGGGCGAAACAACAATTTCCTTTTAAAAATTGTGTAAGTCTATTATCAAATACAATGAGCATATTTTGTCTTCCCATAAGGATAAAGAAGGGCAGTAGGATGCATGGCCTTCTGTTTCCCCTTATATTGCATATGAGAGTATGATTTTACAGAAATAAGAAACCACAGAAATTTGTTCATATCTATTCTGAGTTTTTAATAACAAACATATCTGTTCCCAATAATTTGATAGTTCTGAACAGAAAAGTCTTTTTGGAAATACTGTTTAAGAACTTCTAGTATGCAACTTATAGTCATATATGATTTTTTTGAACAATTCAGATGATTAAAAGAATCACCTATTATTTCTTTACTCTTTTTTTCAATTTATGATATTTTTCTGAGATAAAGATTTCTTGATCATATATTTTTTCTGCCTCAAAAAACAGAACTTTTTTTAACTCATGTATATTCTAAAATAATATAGTTTTAGTCTACATATAAAATTTTTATGAATTTTATACACATATACACTTGACAATTGCTGCCTCATTTTCAGCTCATTTTAATAAATTATTTTGTAATACCTAATATTACCTAAAATTAGGTATTACAAAATTATTTAGGTAGTAATCTGCATGGCAGATTATTTAACTTTTAAACTACTTTCATAAATACTAATACTGGTCCCATGCATGTAGTGAATCCGTTTTCTAGTACAGTGTTGACTGTGAGCACTTTAAGAGCTATCCTAGCAATTATCCAAAATAACCACCATTGAGTAGGTGACAAGATGCCTTGATTGTGTCACTTGAATGCGGTCTCTGGAGTTCTGATATCTGATGAGAAGTACAAAATGAGTAGCAGCTGCTCCTCATTCCAAGTCTTACGCAATTTGGGATTTAAATCTCTTTTAACTGGAAAATTCAATTTATAGATTAGTGTGCATGACCCTGGTGGTTTTCAGCTCATTTCCTGATTTCTTTGTCAACTGGGAAAATAATCCAATGATACTACCAGGTGATATGCTTAAGATTATTTTTTGTTTCTAAAGCTTATTGAGTGGTAAAATATGTTTTATATTTCTAAACATTAGAAAATAAGATTCTTCATAATAGTTCAATTTGATCAAAGACTACCAATTAAGCAACATTTCTCATCAGTGTTTCCAGTCTACTAAGTCATAAATATATGTCAACACTTATAAAGAGAGGCATCTATGCATTATAAAATTGTCTTAGGGTAGAAATAGAAAATGATTGATAGTGTTTTTATTTTTTTGTGTGATGTAACAATAATTAAAACATGATAGGACCTATATTTCAACTAAAGAGGAGCAATATTTTGGTATCGTCTGCCTTTCTTTCAGTTTATATTGTGCTTTGTTTTAAAGTGAAAATGATTCTTCAATTATTTCCTGATTTTTCTTTGTAATGACTATAAATATATCAGCCCTTATATAATGTAGATAGAATTTCCAGATCAAATTTCCACATAAAATAATTAAATAAATTCTCTAGAACACTTGCTATTTGAAATAATGAACAGTTAACGCTTACATTTTCCACACATACCCCAAGCTATATACCTTTTGGTCTCATGAGGCTAACATTTTTTTATTGTCAAATAACTACAATTCCTTTGAAAAACAGTCAGAACAATAAGAATAGACAATCTGGTGAAGAGAATGTTCTAAAATGTCAGTAATTAAGAGTGGCATGTACTATTTGAAGAAACAAAGGAAGATTAACAGTAAATATAGCAAACTCTACAGTACACAGAAACAGGAAATTTAAGTGCAAAATTTTTACTTATGGGATTGTTGCAATTATGTGGTTTGGTCAGAAAAAATCAAATCAAAAGACATTTGTGTTGAACCTGATGCATTTCATTTTTTGTCACCTACATGTCATATTTATGAAATTACTCCATAGTTCTGTGGCACTACCACTGAGATTCCAAATAAACTGTAGACATATCTGTTAACAATGTAAATCTTTGAAGCAAACATTTATAACACATATTAGTCTCATACAATAAACTCATGCGTATTGTGTTTCTTTATTCAGCTTCAGTTTAAACACCATCTCAGCTTCCTTCTTACCTGCCTGGAGGGAAATTCAACTGGGATCATTTATGAAGCTCCCCCTCTACCCCCAGAGCAACAAATAAATCTTAGAAGACAGTCCAGTGTTGAAGGAAAGGGAGTCAATCTTCAGATATTCAGGCTTCCATATTTACTACTGAATTGTCCTACTGTCCTGCCTATATAGTTCTTTCACAACTGGTGGTTTTGCAGCTTTTCTACTCAACTTGGGGTGTGGGAAGCTTTGACAAAACTGGAGAACCATATGCATGTGACCAGCTTCCCCGTGTGTGGAATGAAGTTATCCTCTCTGAGGTCCTCTAACTCTCAGGAGAATATTTCAAGGGAGAGGTAACCAGCTCATAACTCATTGATCTTTGTCTCTAATCTTGAAGAGTTACTCTCTCTTCACACCCTCAAAATACGCCTTCTTTCTCCTCCTCAAGTAAGTTTAGACATTACAAAAGAGAGGACTAGACGACTGCATTTAATAGATCCCAATGTCAACCCAGAGCTATAGGTTGCAAACCATCCCTAACTTTGCCATGAGAATGGATGCCCTCAGGCTAGATCCAAGTCACTGAAAAAAAGGTAGGGTTTTTCTCCATTTGCAAACTGTATGTGATCAAAAAAATTAAGCATTTTCACACACAGTGTCACAAAATAGAATCCCATTCATTGGCATGTGGTTCTCAAAACAAACAAACAAACAAACAAAAAACGATAGAGCTTATGATTTTTCTCCCTTACTAGAATTTATACTAGAATTGACTATTTCCCATAAACACAATATGGCTTGCTGGTAAGTCGGGAACAACAACATCAGAATAGCTGTGATGTCAAAAGTTCTTTCTGGATAGTTTCTGGATAGGTGGCTTTTAGCTGGGTCCCCAGAATTACTGTGCAGTGACAGGCATAAAAGAGAAAGTGCCCCAGACAGGTCAGAGCTGCCAACCAGAGGGGAGGCATGACCTTGCCATGGCAGAGGTACCCTGTGGTCTCTGCTCTGCTTAATTATGCTGGAATGTGTGCTTGATTAGGTCCTTAAATAAGTCTAAAATAAAAACTGAAAATAACAGACACAAAAATAGTTTACTCTGCTTTCACAGATCACCTGTTCTCCAAGATGTGAAGAATTTAAAGTTTTCAAGGAATGTTAAAAATAGAGGCAAACTAATAATCCTTTAATTGTCATGTAGATTTCATGACCCTAAACAAGCACTAAGTCTAAATGACTAAGTCATTTTTTTGTATTTCTCATTTTTATAAGTTGAAAATATCCTCTAACATATAGTGTGAGCTTTGTAGGGGCAAAACAACGATGCATTCCAATACAGAAAATTCATTAGGCTTCCTCATAAATGTATTTTACATAGATCTATTGTGGCCTCAGTAGTTTGATGTATTTTGTTGTATTCATTTTTTTCCTAGTTTCATAGTTTTCATTGCTCAATATAAAAGTGTTAACTACTCAGTAAAGAAGTAAGTAGTGACATCTATCTGCAAGTATTAGCATAAAATGAAACTGAAAAAACATCGTTCTCATTTGGTTATTTTCTTTTCATAGGATCAAAATTACTTCTATTTTTCCACTATAACATAGATTATGGAGCCCTAATAGAGTTAATCTAGGAGCCTAACATTTGTGATAAACCACATTTTGGAACTTCTGAGAATTTGGAGGGATGGTGATATTTTTTTAAGGTTTTTTGGTACACAGCAATCGTTTAATACTGTTCAGGAGAGTAATCAAGGATGTGTGTTAGAAAGCAAATTTCAGATACTTCTGGATATAGAAAAGTAGTGGTTCTTCACAGAACCATCTGATGAAGAACAATAAGCTCAACTAGGATGTGAAGAAGACAGCTTTGAATATCTTAGTAGACCAGCAATCTGGCAGATACCATTAGCCTTCAAGATGCCTAACCAGATCTTT
This sequence comes from Neophocaena asiaeorientalis asiaeorientalis, assembly GCF_003031525.2. Taxonomy (NCBI): domain Eukaryota; kingdom Metazoa; phylum Chordata; class Mammalia; order Artiodactyla; family Phocoenidae; genus Neophocaena; species Neophocaena asiaeorientalis. The sequence goes on from NW_020172187.1 coordinate 3,442,464, forward strand.
CTGGTAATACTACATTTTTATATTAGCACCACAGAAGTTTTTTATATGTGGTCATGATAATTATGTTCATCTTTGACCTTTACAGGAAAATCTGCATCACAGCCTGTAAAGTAACTATCTATCTTCCTTGGCTAAAATATACAAACAATTGCCCTTTTGCTTGACCTTTGTCTTTTGTTTAGATTTTAAATTTCTGCTGTAAAAGTTCCTCCAAGAAATGGTATCACGGCATGGTTTTACTTTCATAATTTGAGTAAATAGCTGTAGTTTTCAAAAACCAAACATTGATTATTATAAAGCTTTTGAGATGTTACTGAAGTGATTGCTGTATGACTGACCCCTTCTAGCTGAATGATGAGAAAGACTATTTGATTATTTGTGACTATAACAAGCCACCATTTCAAAATGAAACTGGGAGCTTCCTGTTGAAATAGTAGGAAAAATGTGCTGTTAAAATTATTATGATATAAACCATTTTCCTTTTTTCCATGGTCTCTCTCTAGACTTGTCATGATGTTTTTCACTTGCTGTTATTGTTCAAAATAAAGAAGTTTTAAATTTTACAAATATTAACATGAATTGTACTGTAGATCTTTATATTGTGCAATGCTGATTTTAAATGTTTATATAATAGTGTTAAAAAATCACCAAATCTTCTCAGTATATATTTCATTCTTGCCAGAATAGTGAAAAGGCTGCAAGACTAACTCTACTGTGTTTATTTCATGTCTTGATGAAGTACGCACTGCCAATCTCTCTACTTTGGCCTGATGAGTTCAGGAAGAGCGGTAAGGAAGAGGAACTATAGCTTTCAACATAGATGATTGGCTAATACAGGGAAATAACACAAATAAAAAAGGATGTGGTGGAGCTGTTTGGTGATTCATGTTTCTTAGATCATCATGGTGTTTGTTTATTTATTTATTTATTACAATTACAGCTCGAATGGATTTCTTCTTTTTTAATTTTTATTTTATATTGGGGCATAATTGAATGACAATGTTGTGTTAGTTTCAGGTGTACAGCAAAGTGATTCAGTTACACATATGCATGTATTTAAAGCAAGTACTGGTTCGTATGGAAAGTGTGGCCTCCCAAGGCTGTCAGTGCTCCTAACACAGTTACTCAGGGGAAGTATATGGGGTCTGAGTCTTGTTGAACTTCTGCACATTGTAATTCTGCACGGATTATGCACTCACAGGGAACCGGGCATGCTGTACACAAATGGAGCAGCCTGGCTCCCCAGCATGCCCCACTGTCCTGTCAGACCTCAAGCAAAACACAGGTTCCAAGATAAAACTATTAAGAATTTCAAGATGGTGACAGCAGAAGATTAAACCAAGTGCTGGGTTTGTGAGAGATGTTGCTCCCAAATTTTGCTTAAGAGGAATATTTCCCCACGATCATTGTAAAATAAATACCATTCTTTTCCTCTACTAGGTCACTTTGTTTAAAATTGACTGTTGTATAACTTTATACATAATATTTTACCCATTAAAACTTGACCTTATACCAAAGTAGAACAGAGAGTGAAAATAGTGAAAGATTATTGAATTAGGAAGAGAGGGATACTTACATCCATGATGTCTATTTGGTTATTTTGGTAAAGAAGTTATTTTTATGATATTTTTAAAAAATACAATTCCAGAAACTTGTATCACAGTGGATTATTATAGAATTTCTACCATAACAATGATCCAGTCAGATTTATGTTAATAAACTGTCATATACCCCATTCACCTAGATTCAAAGTGATGAATTAAAAATAGTACCTTATTACATTGTTCTTTTCCAACTTGAGATGGCATACAATTTGGAAAGCAAAGTATACTCACTAAAATGAGAATTATCAGACAATAAAACATCAGAAGTTAACATAAAATGCTAAATTGTGCCCCACTCTTTCCCAGGTAAAGTCCAAGCACATCATAAAATTTTCCTTTATAGGATTTGTCACAAACTGTAATTTTACATTCCTTCATTACCCGTTCACTCCTTGTCTTCCCAGCCAGCTCCCCTTGTATGATGGGGTTCACTTTTGTATCCCCCATTCTTGGCTTGGTGTTTGACACTGTGGTGAGTCCCAGAATATACACTTAATATTATCAATTATAAAATATACAGATACATAATAAAGGAATCATTTTACAAAAGAGGTAACATACTAAAGGCAGTTAGAAAGGTAAATGACTTACTAGGAAAGCCTTTACAGAAAAGATGAAATAATAACAATTATGACAATGGGTTAAAGGGTGAAAAGAGTTTGAAAAAGATTTGGTAATCAATACCTCTTAATATTCTAAGAAAATAAAAACTTTTTTTAAAGTTATTATTTTATATTGGAGTAGGGTTGATTAACAATGTTGTATTAGTTTCAGGTGTACAGCCAAGGGATTTAGTTATATATATGCATATATCTATTATTTGTAAGATTATTTTCCCATAGAGGTTATTACAGAGTATTGAGTAGAGTTCCCTGTGCTATACAGTAGGCTCTTGTTGATTATCTATTTTATATTTACTAGTGTGTATATGTTAATCCCAAACTCCTAATTTATCCCTCCCCCTACCTTTCCCCTTTGGTAGCCATAGCTTGTTTTCTAAACTTTCTAAGAAGTTTTATTGTTATTGAGTCAGAGTTAGCACAACAACACTAAAAAAGAAAACGAAGATGGCATTAGGAAATTAACATTCCTGTTATTTCTTCAACCATTCTTTCCAGAATTTTATTTTGAGTTTATGTAAAATATTCCAGGAAGCCAGTCATTTCTTCACTGCTTATTCAGAGCTCTTAAAATATGATTTTATTTTTAACAACATAGAATTTATTTATCTGTCACTTATTGAAATATCTCATTTTTATAAAAGGCAATATTCATACTAGTTTATTCAAACAAATAAGAAAAAAAGGAATAGAAATGACAAATTCAAAAAGCTATCTTGGAATGTTTCCAAAATTGTCAAAGTTTAAATTAGCACATTTTCAGAGGCATTTACTGTGAATTTTCATTAATCAGTAGTATAAGCTGTCAAAAGAAAACTTTGCAATAATATGAGACAAACTTGAGAACTTCAGTAGCTACTTTTTGAGCATACAACTAATTATGAATACTAAATTTAATTCATTTTTATAGGACTACCAGGACCAAGCTAAAAGTTTGATCATAACTGAAACATAAAACTATCATTGAGCCTTAAATTAATCTAATTATAATATAAGCTTCTGTTTTAAGATTTTACATCATGAATCATGATTTTTCTGTATTTTTTAGTTTCCATCCTAACATGCAATAGGAATTTTTATCTATGTATAGTCTGTCAATGTGAATTAAATTACATGTATTACTAAAATGAAACTTACAACTTCACGATAGCCAAATTTATGTCAAAAAATAGTAAATAATTTCTCAGACCCTATCCATGAATTGTAACAGTTCTAAATCTTTCTATTTTACATTTTCCTAATATTAAGCTTTCAATAATATGAAATAATTCAAATGTGTTCAATCACTTTCTTTCAGCTTAAGAAAGTGAAACCCAATCCATTAAATAATTTAATTGCTATGAAATAGAAATTGTTCAATTAGACAAAGTATAAGTTATAGATTATAGCTATTATTTTTATATTTTATAAATTAGGTAGCTTTCATACTAATCTATCAATATGAATAAGTATATCTATATAATTTTAAGATCAATTGTATTGTTATCCAAATTTGAATGTAAAGAAGACAGAGAAAATGTAACATACTGTACCATAAAGTAAGTGATTTAGATGCTACATTCTAATCTTAAAATATTATATATTCTATAAATACATGTCTTAATCACCCATTAGTATATTTAAGTTCATTTAAATATACTTCTATGTATATTTAAATATACTTCAGTCACATATTAGAGGAAAATATAGGAATAATGAGTAACAATAGAGTAATAATCAATATAGAAATCTGACACGTTTTTCCTTAGATCATAATTAATGAGAATGCCACTATATGTGAATACTCAAAAATATATTAAAATTAAAAAAATATATATAGTGCTCTTGATTTTGCACTATATGTCTGAAAGGATGCTAATTATACTCATTCTTATCTGTGTATACCTTATCTCCAAATTCCACTGTCCTGTAAAAACACACACACACACACACACACACACACACACACACACACACACACTAACATAATGGCTTTAGGTTAAAAGTCAGTTTTTATCTTGAGAGAGAATTTAGAGAAAATGCAGCAGAATGGCTCTAATATTTCAAAAATTTTAAATGGAGAATAAAAATACCTCAAAAGAGAAAAGGTAACACATAGTGAAAAACAATTTACAACAGGTTAGCTACACAAACCTTCAAAATTTTGTTAAGCAGATTAACTTAACTTACTTTGATCTCTGCTCATACAGTAGTATTTCCAGAAAAGAAATTGCAGTCAAACATGCAAATGAAAATTATTCCTATTATATACACCAGACATCTACCTTTTCTCTATAAACAAAAATCACTAGGAAATACTTCAAACAAAACTTCAGAGAAAGAAAACGTGTCAGAACCATATTTTTCTAGAGATAACTTTCACAGATAAAAGGTGTGTTCTTGAGAGTGAAGGTCACAAATTGTTTATTCACTTCAGTCTTCAAAAAGGTATTCCTGAATTATGTTATGTTATTAAGAATAGAATTTCTTTATATGGCCAGCAGCTTACTTTTTTTTTTTTTTCTTTTTGCCCTAAAGTATTTTTAATGTGGGCAGATGTTTAAAGATTGGGTAAAAGCCAAAATGGAACACTGTTGCTAGAACATGTCGTTCTCATCTCAGGATTTTGTTTGTTTTATTGTCATGTTAAATGTCACTACACTGAGGGTATCATATTCTGTTATTTTAAAAAATATTTTGTCATTCCCTTTAAAAATAGGATAATTTGTGTAATTTGTATTCTTGTCATCTCTGAGTCATTTTTCAAAAGTAAGAAGTTATCTTGTAAAAGATTAGACTATTTGATTAAATCTTTTGATTCTCATTCTTTAAGGTGAATTTGTAGTGACTCTACACTGAAAACAAGAAAGCAGAAGTAAATGGTCAGTAAATATTGAATTGTCTGCTCTGAAGGAAGACTTAGTTCTAAGTTAAGATCAGATTTTAGAATAAACTTAACCAAGAAGAAAAGATTGTGATATTTAATAATGTGAAAAATATCAAATTTGGGGGAGGAGTGCTCTTGTCATTATCTTTGCTATTGACATAAATATGTATAGATGTTCACAGAAGTATACAGCGCACTTGCAAGTAGGTGTCCTCAATAAATCCCACTCCCATCCTTGCCCCAAGAGCTTGTGTTCTGCTTGAGGAGAGAAGAGAATTAAATGGGTAGATTCATGGAGAGAGAAACAATAAAAAATTACATTATGTCAAGAAAATGATAAAAAATAGCAAGAGCCAAACACATTAGTAAAATAAGGAATTAACAAGAGGTAAAACAATCAACAAGTTTCTTGGAGAAAGAACTGAAATGAACATTTAATACAATGAAGGGAGAGGGGCATTGACATATGTGGACCAATGTGGAAAAAATACAAAAAATATTGGAAAAGCTTGGGCAGAAAATGACTAGTTCTGTAACAGAATAAGGAAGTGCATTTATTTTATTTGTGAGGGGTGAATATTTGCTGAGTCATAATTTAATATAGAACACTAAAGAAAGTGAACTTCTCCCCACAACTACTGAGTGCCATTAAAGGATTTTGGTCAGAAGAGTCACAGGGCCTGCGAGTAAGACACACCTTAGAAGGGAGATGGGGAAGCCAGACCTAAGAGACCTTCCACCCAGAATAACTCCTGGAATTCTCCTTATCCATTCCAGGTCTCCAAGGCATTGCTTAGACACAGTTCTCAATGTAAATGTACTCTTTGTAGACTTGGCTTTTGTTACTTCTCAACAGTCATCTTATGTATACATTTTAGAGACAATAAAATTCCTCACACAAGTTGTTTGTAGTCTTCTCCAAATTCCTGAATCACAAAATCCCCTTATCCCGTGACAGCAAATATAAGCCATCTAGCCCAGGGACTGTCACTGTCTTTCTTCTCATTTCAACAAACCTATGTGCATACACATTTCTCTTGTCTTTAGAACTTACCTGCAACATCATTTATTTTCTTGCCACTCCCAACCCCCGTCTCCGGGTAAGAATTTTTTACCTGTCTTTCACTGAGTGCTGAATGTCATTCACAAGCAAACTGAGCTATAGCTTTGTGCAAAATCAGTCAGTAACTTCCTCTCTTGCATTTTAATTCTCTTGTTCCATTGACACTTCTATTGTAATTGTCAGTATATTTAAAACCTTTCTTTATTTAAAGAATAATAACTAGTAAACAACAAAATCAAAAAGGCTTCTCTCCTCCCTAACACCTATTCCAGCAACGGTCTTATATCTTTCTTTCTTTTTTTTTTTTTTTTTTTTTTGGTTACGCGGGCCCCCCCCTGTTGTGGCCTTTTCCCG
>NW_020172187.1:3449044-3479286 GCF_003031525.2 Neophocaena asiaeorientalis asiaeorientalis
CGGGCCTCTCACTGTTGTGGCTTCTCCCGTTGCGGAGCACAGGCTCCGGACGCTCAGGCTCAGCGGCCATGGCTCACGGACCCAGCTGCTCCTTGGCATGTGGGATCTTCCCGGACCAGGGCACGAACCCGTGTCCCCTGCATCGGCAGGCGGACTCTCAACCACTGCGCCACCAGGGAAGCCCCCTTTCTTTCAGTTAACCAATAAAATTCCTAAGATATATCTCTATTTCCCATTTTTTTCTCCATTCTCTTCTCACTAGATGCTCTTTCAAAATCTTCAGACAATATCTTTGCATGTATAGTAAAATTAAACTTCCACTTTTTTCAGCTCCTTTACCCAGTTAAATCAATATAGTTTCACAAACTAGGGAATTTAAAAATCTTGATCATCTTTGTATTTTGACAAAATCCCCTTCTTCCTCAGTGTACCAGTCAGTTATGGTAACAAACATCAAAACTCAGTAGCCTGGAGAAGTAAGTATCTAGTTTTTATTCACTCATTTGTGGATTGGCTAGAATTCAGCTAATCTAGACTTTGCTCAGTCTGGCTTGTTTCCTAGTTATGAACTGAGCTCACCTGTTCTTCATTCTTCTTACACTTTCAACCACCTGAGGTATCTCCTTCTATGGAGAAAGATAGATGTGCAAGAGGCCAAGTCCAATCAGAGAAGCACATTTCAATTTCTGCTCACATCATGGCCACTATCATCCCACCAGAGACAGCAAGTTGCATGGCTAAAACCAACATCAGTTGAACAGGGAAATATATTCCTCTCATGGTTGGAAATAGGCATGAATATTTGGTAAGCAATAATCTAACTTACCATCCCTGGGTTTCATGATAGTATACAGCCTTAGTAGGATTTCAATTCCATCTTCAAATGGAGTTAGAAGTGAGGATACCATTGCAGACATTGTGGTATTCAGTTGGGTATGTTGCCCTGACTAGTGCACGCTGCAAATAAATTAGCTGTTTTTTTGACTTATTTCACAATATCTACGCCTCACATTTGTTCCAATGGACATAAATCCATGCTCTGCTCAAGGATCAGGTCATTGTCTCATCAAGATATGATGAGATCCTGGACTAAGTTGCTGTTGAGGTAAACTCAGGCACTCTTTGTAAACAAAAACAGGCCTTACCTACACTTTTTTCCCATTTTTTAATTGTGATAAAAGATACATAACATAAAAATTTACTATCTTAATCATTAAGTGTAGTGTTCAGTGGTATTAAGTACATTTCTATTGTTGTGCAACTATCACCACCATCCTTCTCCAGAACTCTTTTCATCTTGCAAAACTGAACCTCTGTACCCATTAAACAATAGCTCCCCATTCATCTCTTCTCCCAGCCCTTGACAACCACCATTTTACTTTCTGTCCCCCAAAATTTGACTACTCTAGGTACCTCAAGTAAGTGAATCATACAATATCTGTCTTTTTGTGATGGGTTTATTTCATTTAGCATAATGTACTCAATGTTTTTCCATGTTAAGGCATATGTCAGTTTTTGTCCTTTTTAAAGCTGAGCAATATTCTAGTATATGTATATACCATATTTTGCTTATCCATTCATCAGTCAATGGACACTTGTGTTGCTTCCACACTTTAGTTTTTATGAATAATGCTACTATGAGCACAGGTGTACAAATATCTCTTTGAGACCTTGCTTTCCATTATTTTTAATATATACCCAGAAGAGGAATTGCTGGATTGTATGGTAATCCTATTTTTAATTTTTTGAGGAACTGTCATACTGTTTTCCACAGTGTCTGAGGATTTTCATTCCCACTGCTGTCTTTCCATTTATTTATCCAATTGCTTTCAGAAATGTTTTGTAGTTTTCAATGTACAAAACTTTTACCTCATTAGTTATATTAATTCCTAAGTATTACATTCTTTTTGATGATTTTGTAAATAAAGTGTTTTCTTAAATTCCTTTTGTTATTGTATAGATATGCAACTGATTTTTGTGTATTGACTTTGTATCCTGCTACTTTACTGAATTTGTTTATTAATTTCAGCAGTTTTTAAGTGGAATCTTTAGGATTTCATCATATGAGATCATATCATCTGTGAACAGAGATAATTTTGCTTCTTCCTTTCTAATTTGCATTCCTTTTATTTCTTTTTCTTGCTTAGTTGCTCTGGCTAGGACTTCCAGTATTATGTTAAATAGAAGTGAAAAACAGACATCCCTGACTTGTTCTTGATTTAGAGAAAAAGCTTTCAGTCCTTCACTGAGTATGTTTACCGTGAGTTTTCTATATACAGCTATTATGTTGAGGTAGTTTCTATCTATTCCTAGTTTGTTGAGACTCTTTTATCATGAAAGTGTATTGAATTTTTTCAAATGCTCTACTTCAGTTGAAATAATCTTGTGGGTTTTTTCTTTTGTATTTTTTTTTTTTTTTTTTTTTTTTGTGGTACGCGGGCCTCTCACTGTTGTGGCCTCTCCGGAGCACAGGCTCCGGATGCGCAGGCTCAGCAGCCATGGCTCACGGGCCCAGCCGCTCCACGGCATGTGGGATCTTCCCACACCGGGGCGCGAACCCTCATCCCCTGCATCGGCAGGTGGACTCTCAACCACTGCGCCACCAGGGAAGCCCCTTTCTTTTGTATTTTTAATATATTGGATCACACTAATCAATTTTCACATTTTTACATTCCAAGAATACATTTCACTTGGTCGTGATATATAATCTTTTAAATATATTGCTGAGGTGGGTTTGTTGGTGTTTTGTTGAGGATTTTGCATAAATTTCAGATGAGGTATTAATCTATGGCTTTCTTTTCTTTTCTTGAAGTGTGTTTGTCTGGCTTTGATATCAAGTGAAATTCCCTTTTGATTTCTTCTTTAATCAATTGGTTGCTTAAGAGTCTGTTCTTTAATCTCCCAAAATGAATTTTCCAGTTTCCTTCTGTTATTGATTTTTAACTTCATGCAATTGTGCTCAGAGAAGATACCTTGCATAGCATTTATTTATCTTTTTAAATTTATTGACATTTAATCTGTAGTCTAACATATGGCCTGTCCTGGAGAATGTCCCATGTGCACTTGAGAAGAAGGTGTACTCTGTTGTGGTTGGCTAGTATGTTCTGCATATGTCTGTTAGATCTAGTCGGTTTATTGTGTGGTTCAATCTCAACTTTACTTTTCACCCTGTCATTAAACTGATATTTTCATCTTCATTCATAAGACCTCTAAGTTTCTTTTTCCACTTCACTAAATAATTATGTAGTTGAAAACTATAACACATTTAGAAAGTGGACAGTTCTCACCAGTATAAACAATAGGTGATAAGGCTGCTGTTTGATGATACATTGATGAAGGAAAGCTGAGATTCATGAGAAAAATTATAATCTGCTGGATGACCTGTGGTTTGTATGTATGCAAACAAATAAAAAAATATTTGAAATCTAATAAAATTTTAAGTGCCAGAATTTCATGTTTTGAAGAAGTGGTAAAGCTGGAGGAAAAGGTATCCATAAAAAAAGTATAAGTATGCAGTGCAAAAATATGTGTGTCCCCCAGAATAATGCAGTATTTCATGTTTTATTCTTCAGTTTATTGAATGACCTAGTCTTCTAAGCTGCATATCAATACCTTCACAAAAACAAGCTTCAAATGATTTGTTTACATTTATTACCAGTTAAGAATTCAACATACAAAACTCATCATAATTACTCTTTATCTCCCTATCCCTTTGGAGAGAATTTAAGTAACATCAGCATGCATCCCATCACTTTGTCTTTACTTGCCATTTGGTGACAGGATTCATTGCTTTTGCTAGAAAGTAAGATTAGTACAGGGCAAATTATGCATGCTCAGTTGCGTTTTTTCTTGGTGTGAGGTTTTTTAAGTGCACGTTTCATTGTTTATGAAATATTTCATTTGTAAATCTGTTTTGAAAGCCTGAAATGGAACATTATTCTTCTATGGAGCCCTCTCATGCAGATTTCATTTACATTCTAGAGGAATTATATTTTAAATATTATAGCTACTTTCTGTTGTGTTATCTTCCACACCCTTCTTTAAATCTCAATACATCACCATCACTCACGTGAAACAACCCTTAACTTCATTGAATAGAGTTACAGGATGAAATTCTAAAAAAGGATTTTGCTGTGGTTGAATTAGGGCTGTATTCTTACATTTACCATAGAAGAAAAGTGTCCTTTCCAAGGGCATTTCCAACCCAGATCTGTTCTTTTCCTACTTTGGCATTTTGGTACAAATAGAGCATGGCTGACCTTAAACAAAATAGTTAGATGATATCTACCTATAATTAGCTATTAAGTCATAAGCCATGTATAGTTAAATAAGGTACACAGACAATGTTTGCATATTTAAAAGATTAGAGAATGCTATTTGATTCAATAAATATTTATGAACTCTAATGCTAGGCAATATGTGAAATACTAGGAATTCAAGAATGAATTAGCTGTTCTCTGCCTTCCAGAAACTCATTTACAAGCAGGCAGATAAATTGTTAGTAGACATTCATCACACATCATAGTCACCAAATAATTTTTAAGTCATTAATTTTGCCTGGTGATGTGCAGAAAGAAGTGCTTAAGGGCAAGACTCAAAAAGTGGGGTGAGATTTGAATTGGGCCCTGGAGGATCAGTTGGATTTTGTCCAGTAGAGAAAGAGATGGAAAGTAACTTATAAAGAAGGAATAGAATGAGAGAAAATCTTGGAAATTGCCAAGTCATAATATACATGAGAAAGGTAAGAGGCTCTCCAAAACTGTAACATTAGTGTTGATCATAGGTGCATTGTATTGAAATGCTTTAGTGTACATTGCATCATGATAAAGGAATTAATTTTGTAGACATTGGAAAGCCAACTCAAGTGTATAAATAAGGTAGTGGCATGATTAATTTCATGTTTTATAAGGATATTTCTTAGGAAATCCTGAAGGTGAAATCAATAAGACATGAATATAAAATGGATGCAGAGGATAACATGGATTCAGTGACATCTTCAACTTCTTCCAGGCTGGAGGTCTTGGTGGATGTGATGCTGTTTAGCTGTGAAATAAGGATCAAAGTAACAGGTCAGAGGAGACAGTATTTTAATTTTTAATATGTTGGGATGTTCATCTAATATTCACTAGAGTTACCAAGAAGGAAATTTGAAATATTTGGAATTATTTCTATTTTGGAGATAAAGGTGTAGACTATATCAGAAATAGGTGATTACTGATGCCAAAAGAACAGTTACATTTTTTTTCAGGGGAAAAAGATCTGAAGTAAAATCTGGTGAAGATGAACAATAATGGGACCAGAAGAGGACTCAGGGAAGGAGTAATAGTACCATTCAGTCCATGCAAAGAGATAGTATCAAAGAAACCATTTGTTAAAATGTGGTTAAAATAATTTTTTTTTTTTTTTTTTTTTTTTTTTTTTGGGTACTCGGGCCTCTCACCGCTGTGGCCTCTCCCGTTGCGGAGCACAGGCCCCGGACGCGCAGGCTCAGCGTCCATGGCTCACGGGCCCAGCCGCCCCGCGGCATGTGGGATCTTCCCGGACCGGGGCACGAACCCGCGTCCCCTGCATCAGCAGGTGGACTCTCAACCACTGCGCCACCAAGGAAGCCCTAAAATAAATTTTTAAAAGCAACATTTGTATTTGAAAATTAATGTCCTTGTTGGCAGGTCAAATCTAAGGTACTGCTAAGATATCAAGCAGAAGTATGTAGAGCTGATAACTGAAAACCCACATCTGTAGTCTGGGGAGCAGGGTCATAGGCAGAGATGCAGCCTTTAAAATTACCTGCATAGAGTTAATAGAGAATTACTTGAGAATGAATGATATTTCAGGAGAAAAATATAAAGGAAGAAGACATGCAAAAAGAAAATTTGGCAAATATAGCCAAATCAGTGTGCTACCACAGTACAAGAGTCTGCAGAAAGGAAAAGGAGTGGTCAGGAGGAAGGGAAGAACTAAGGCAGTATTTTGTAGAAAAAGTTAGAAGGAGAAAAGCCTTAAGAAGCAAAGAGATGGTTATGGGATTTAAACTCGGAAAAGATGTTTCTCAAAAAAGAGAACATGTTAATAAGGTTACAGTTGCGGTGTATTGTTAATGAAAAGCAGCTTTACTGGACTGGTGAACGAAAAGTTCAGATTGCATGGAAACAAGACATAGTGGCATGTGTGTACACGTCAGGGCTGGAAGTGATGTGGGTAGAGTAGTGAGGTAAGGAGAAGCTACTCTTCCAGATTCCTAAGTGACCATTGTAGAAAGTGACCAAGTTGGTCATTTTCCTAGTATAAAAATGCAAAGGGTGAGCTAGTGTTAAAATTCAAGTAAGAACATCTGGATTGATGAAGAGAAGTCATGTAAAATTCTTCTTAGATTCATTTTTAAGAACCTAAGAATATAAATTATTGAGTAGCATAATATCAAAAAAGGGAAACTGATTTTTTATTAAATAATGTTTTACCTATATATTTTTATCATTCTGATCACTTACATGAGAAATTCCTCACATTTCGCAATTATTTTTTCAAATAGGGAAAAAGAGACATAAAAATCATGATAACTTCCAGTTACTTTTAGAAATATATTTGTCAGAAGGGATGAGTCAGAGTTCATATAGTACTGTTAACAAAGGCAAGGGCATGAGAATGTTTTGATTCTTTTTTGAGATGCACTTTGCCTCTCTAGGAAGATAAAGCAACGGAATCGATAATGATTTAAATTGTTATTTCTCTGAGTGAGTCAGAAGTAAATAAGACAATGAAATACACAGCTTTGAGGTACTGGATCCTATTCTGATGGATGAGAGTGGGTAGGGCTGGCGGAACATTGTAGGAAGATGACACAATGCCTGATGGCTTTTCCTTGGTGTGGGGATACACAGCATTAATGCAGAGGATAGCACGTGATTACCCAGCTCTACCACAGTGACTTTCTACTTGGGTATAAGCAACTGTAGAGAAGGCCCTACTGTCAGTAGAGTCATGGTCCAAGAGGGGACTGACTGATAATTGCTCACTTATCATAAGCCATTTCCATCTTAGAAAGGATCTTGTGTGTACAATTTTCCCATTTGGGACCAAGGAGATGAAAGTGAAGAAGCATATGGTGCTATTACTTTCTCCTACATTCTTTGTTATTTATTATATCCAATAAATATATTATTTTATATTTTGTATTTTTGTTCGGTTTGGTCCGTTTTATTTTGTTTTGTTTTGGTTATATGTCTGGTGTTAAGATTCTTAATTTAGTCAGCTTATTTGGGTGTACTACAAGAAATTTTGTGATAAGTTGTTTTCTCAATACTTTCTCAAGCAAAATTTGAAGTCATCTCTTAAAAATGACTTTACTTAAAAGTGTTTTACTTGTATTGAGTATATTGTTTTCATTTGAATTTTTTATTAACTCACAAGTGATTTCAATTTAACTTTTGTAAAATGGTCTCATATTTTATATTTTGTCAGATGACATAGCAATAATGTTTATGTTAAATTTACTGTGAAGTTATTCTTACATATTGCTACAGAAGTTGTAGTTTCCCTATTCATTTTTAATTATTTGTGCTAGCACGTGAAGTTTCAAAAGAAACCCCATTTTAAGATATAGTGTAACACATGGACTTTGGTGGTTTAAAGTGATACATCAAACATATGTTAGCACTTGTCTGTAAAATACGAAGGCAGACATATCTCCATTTGCACCACGGACTTTCTTTTATTTTATTTATTTTTATTTTTTTATTATTTTATTTTTTTCACAGACTTTCTTAAAAGTAAAAATCTGCACTCATGATAGAAAGTTAAAAGCCCTCTGAATTCTCCTTTCCCAGCGATGCACTGTCACCTACCTGTGCTAGTAGGCAAGGCAACAGAAGTGGTCAAAACGGCACAGGCTCTGGCAGTCTGGCAGAAAAAAAAAAAAAACGTAACACAAAATCCCAGGAGAGTCCCAACCTGGATGGACTAGTCACCTACCCTCTCCTCAGCGTACAGAAAAGATTGCAAGCCGGGCCCCACATCCAACATGCTCTGTACTCGAACAAGCATACAGCCTCTCATTCTGCAGGGCCACCTTCAAGGAGGAAGGCTATTGATTTATGGGAAATGACGTTAGACATAAAGGATAATGATACGTAGATCACAAATGCTATGGAAGAGTTCTTGAATCAGCATATAAAAGGGGTCAATAATGTGAAGAGAGTGTGCATCAGACTTATTAGGAGGCTTCGTTGCTCTGCGATTTATGAACCTCCACAGATGGCAGTGATATAATAAATATTCACAAATATGATGCAATAAACAATATTAAAATGTCCAGCAGTGCCACTTTTAGTTTCAGCTATAAACGGAAAATATATCTGGACACTCTGTACTTTACAAAGAAGATGTCTAGACCCTCTTCATTTTTTTTTTTTTTTTTTTTTTTTGCGGTACGCGGACCTCTCACTGTTGTGGCCTCTCCCGTTGCGGAGCACAGGCTCCGGACGTGCAGGCTCAGTGGCCATGGCTCACGGGCCCAGCCGCTCCACGGCATGTGGGATCCTCCCGGACCGGGGCACGAACCTGCGTCCCCCGAATCGGCAGGCGGACTCTCAACCACTGCGCCACCAGGGAAGCCCGATCCTTTTGATGTTTAAAGATGACCACACTGGTCTGTTTCTACACTTGGGTTTCTTCCGAAAATGTTTTGATATCTGTCTCATTCTTCTGTTGTGAATGCATATGTGCCTGACAAGAGTAATGAGTGGGTGAGGTTTTGCAGGTGTCGCTCATGAGTCAGATGGCAAGGACATTAAGGCACCATGTCTGACTGCTTGATTCCTTAGGAGGAAAGAGATTCCTCCTCTGAAATCTTCAACTATGGAGCCGTTACATTTTACCTTTTCCAAATTATAATATAAAGAATAGCTGCTACAGATATACTGACCTAAAAAGTATTTAGAATTTGAAAGATATGGATATTTTCAAACTAAAATTGAGACTTTTGTTCCTGTGAAAACAATTCAGAAGCCAACACTAGATGAATAATATCAATTACTGAAGGGAAAATGGGGAATCTGTTATTCAATTCATTCATTTTCTAACCAAAAAAATCATCACTTTTCAAATTTGCTTAAAATAGAATAGTATCTTAAAATAACAGTAATTATGATTGATTTAAATGGCCAAAGAAAGATTAATTTAAATACCTGGTGAAAAAGAGCAGCTAATACTATTGAAGTGTTATTTCCTAGGATTATTATTATTATTATTCCTTATTTCTTAGGATTATTTTGGGAAACAGTGTTAATGAAATTTGCATTCTCTTCCTGGATATGAGAAAATTCAGTTTTACATTAAGAGATATTATATTTTTAGGTAAAGTATACTAGTATTTAAATCTAGCCCTGTGTTGTTCAAAATGATAACTTTGAATATATTCAGAATTGCAAGGTTCAGTTTGGTTTTTCTAGTAAGTTACTGAAAATAAAATAATTTTACATGTGATAGAATATCGCCTTCTTTCTATTTTTACTTGCTTTACCCCTACTCTGCCTCTTTCTTTTATTAAACCTTCTAATACTCCTGTCCATCTCCCATACTCTCTTGCTTTGGGCTGTGAAAAATTAACTGTGTATCAGCTTAGCACACATTCAATTATATTTTCTCATCTGTGCTGCCTGGGATTCTGATCTGTAAACTGTCAGATCCATCCCCTTTCTTGTCAAAATATCTTTTGACTTTATTATATACAGTCCGACCATCTGTCAACTGACAATCTTAATATATGCTACTTCTTTTAGACCATCTCCATTGTTGAAAATGAACTCAGTGCTCTGTTTTCTTTCCTACCTAAAGCAGATCTTTTTTTCAGTCCATCACAAACTGAAATCTTCAACTGTGGAGCCATTTCTATTCCACTACACTGTTTATTATGTTGAAACATCATTTACAGCCCAGTTGACAGCACTTTAGCTTCTCCCAAAAACCCATGATTTATTTTATTTGTGCAACACATGTTACTCTGAAAACCATGTAACATTTGAATAAGCTAACTACATTTACTGGGTATTAGACTCTAGGAAATCTTCTTCATAAAATGAGTTTTGTTCTGAATGTTATCAGGTTCCCACTTAGGAACAAATATAAGGCCTAGGTACAATGGAACCAAAATTCAAACTAACAATCAGAAAACTAAAACAGGATTGTGATCATTGTATAGCCAAGCTTATTCCTATAAAAATCATTCTTAGTACTCTATACATTTTAGCTAAATACTCTCTAAAAGCTAATCTCTTTTAAGGTTAGCAAACTATTCTTCTCTCATAAATAGGAAAATTTAGGAGCATGGTGTATAATTTAACCTCATTTTCAAAAAGATGGTGGGTAGAGTAGAATGAATTAGTTTGAAAGAAAGTCAGCTTCCCCTGGGAACATAAGCCCCTGGAAGCAAGGGGATTTGTTCTGTCCACTGATGTGTTCCCAGTGTGTGTAAGACTGCCTGGCCCACCAGGGCATCCATCAACATTGGTCGAAAGATGGAATGAAGTTTCTCGAAAAAGTCTCATTTGATGCTCTGAGACTTTGCACTTCCTCTTCCTAGGACTCTTATCCAGAAATTCAAATCAAGATTTGATCCCATACATCCTTTTTCTTTGTTCAGATGTTACCTTCTCAGCAAGGTCTTCCATGACCACCCTATTTAAAATTGCAGTTTTCCCTGGAACCCACCTTCTCCTAGAACCTCTTCCTCATTTTCCCCCATTCTCCTTTACCACTTAGAGTTAGGATAGATTTTACTTATTTGTTTGATTGATTGATTGATCGATTACCCAGCTTCCTTACTGGAATGTAAGCTCCATAAGGACAGATGCTTGTGTCTGTTTGGTCATTGGTGTTTTCTGTGGTACTAAATCAACAATGCCGAGGACAGCACCTGCCACCTTGTAGGCACTTGATGAGTAGTTGTAGAATGAAAGGATAAATTGGAATATTCGGCTTAGAGAATATTAGAATTATTTACTACATTTCGTTCAGTTTACAGAAGTGCTGACTGGTTTTAGATCTCTAGAAATATGTTTAATGATATGGAATAAGCTCGCCATACATTATTTATTTATTATTTATTATTTACATTTATAAAATGTAAACAAATCTTTGTACATTTAAGCACTTAAATAGAACACCAAGAAAGGTACCAAAAATCATTTTGAAAATTATTTGTATAGACAGGAAATGTATTGATCGATAGATTGATAGAAATAAAGACAGATTGTGTGTGTGTGTGGGTACAACTAGCCTTGTTTTGGAGGAGTCCCCAAATATACTGTTTTTTTTTTCCTCTTACTAATATGGTCTTCTTCTAGAACCCATCCTTTTTTACTAGCTGATCTGTCTTACCTAAAAAAGTCTTGTCTACTTATGAAGCAAAAGCAAAAACAAAAACAAATTAAAAAAAAAGAAAAAAAAAACCTCCATGAGGCTGCAAGGAAACATGATTTAAGAGGAGAAACTGCAATGTAACTGTTGAATAATTTGCAAAATATTATTGCTGTTACAATTATGTTAGAGATGAATGTGTTTTATTAGAAATATGTTTGTTATATCAGGCTGTGGTAAGCAGAATAATGGCTTTCCAAAGACATTCATATCCTCATCTCAGAGTGTGTGAATATGCAAAAGGAACTTTGCTGATATAGCTAATTGAGGATCTGAGATGGGAAGAGTGCCTGGATTTACAAGGACAAGGGTCCTTACACAGGGGAATCAGAAGGGTTGGAGTGAGAAGAGCTGTGCTGATAGAAGCACAGTCAGAGAGTGATTTGGAGATGCCACATGCTAGTTGTGAATGTGGAGGAAGGGCCCAGGAGCCTAGGAATGCTGGCTGCCTCTACAAGTGGGAAGATGTAAAGAAACAGATTCTCCGCCAGAGCCTCCTGAGTTTACCCCAGGGAGGCTCATTTTGAACTTCAAACCTCCAGAACTGTAAGATAATAAATTTCTGTTGTTTTAAGACCCAAATTGTGTAGTAATTTGTTACAGCTGCAGTAGGACTCTATTCCATAGGCTTATTATTCCTTTTTATTATCCTTCCAACTGCAAGATTCAGGACTGACTGACACATGAACAGCAAAGTTTAGTGAAGTATAAAGAACTACTGCCCAAAAACTAATCTGGGGGCAAATAAAGTTTGCCTGGAGTGCCCTTCCCTTCTTCCCAAGGTCTTTTCTCTGGAGCTTTTCCTCTGTTCCTTTCCTGCTACTATTCAAGGTAGTAACTGATGACTGAATGGTTAAATTTTAAAACTTAAAATAATGACTATATTCAGGTTTGAATGCAGGTTTAAAGGAATCTCTTATATGGAGAAAATCTTTTAGGTCCTGAAACATTATTTTTTTAATGAAATATGTTAAATGATTGATATTTTTACAAGAAATTCAGTCCATATACATTATCCATAGCCAAAGTTTAAAAGGGATGACCCTAAAGAAGGTTCCGTTTAGTAACTACAATTTGGTTAAAAATGATATTTTTTCTTACCCAGTAACAATCTGCACTTTATAAGAACTATAAGTATTTAATAATAATAAAACAATAACAATGCCTACATTAGTTTTCTGTTGTTGCCATAGTGAATTACCACAAGCTTAGCGCTTAAACATTCCAAACATATTATGCCACAACTCAGAAGAAAGGGTGGGCTAGTTTGGTTTCTCTGCTCCGCTTTTCACAGGATCAAAGTCAAAGTGTCAGCTGCTGGGAGGAGTCTGCAGCAGGCTCATTCAGGTTATCAGCAGAATCCAGCGTCTTACAGTTATCTAGCTGAGCTTTCCGTTTCCTTGTTGCTGTCACTCTGGGGCCTCTGCTTAAAGCCTCCTTCATCCCACGTCACATCCTCCCTCCATCTTCAAATCACCAAGGATGTGTCTGGTCCTTCTCCTGGACCTCTCTGACTTCTCCGTCTGCTGCATCTCTCTGACTCCAGCCTGAGAAAGTTCTCAGCTTTTAAGAGTTCATGTGGTTACACTGGGCCCACCCATGTAATCCAGGATACTCTCCCTATTTGAAGGTCCAAGAGCTTAATTACATCTGCAAAGTCCATTTTCCCACATAACAAAAGGTATTCCAGGGGTAGTGTGCATACACCTTTGAGGGCTGTTCTGCTTCCTACAACATGTAACATGCATTAAGTGCTCTGATGTCCCATGGTGTGTGCTAAAGGCCCAGCGTATGATACATCCTTTTCTTTAATTCTTCAACAGCCCTATGAGATGGATACCACCCTTCTCTCCTTTTTAAAGAAGAGGAAGCAGTATTGGAGAGGTTCATGTTACCTGGTCAAGTTCAGGGGTAGAGTCAGCTCTGCTGTGTGGCACATGCATTCCTAAAAAGTACTCTACTAGGCAAAATCACACAATAAAGACCACAGGCCTGATGTGAAAGATGTGGTAAAGGTCACAGTATTCAACAACCTAGCACAGAGACACATTTAAACAAGAAAAGAAACTGATACAAGTGGTAGTACAGTGATATGCACATTAAATAATTAATAAGATGTATGAAATTAAATAAAATAGAATCGTTACCTTGAAAAAGGCCTTAAGTTTGCTTTTAGAAGTGGACATTGGAAGGTTTCAGCTTCTTGTGAGGCACTGGCAGGAGGGTTATCTGAAATCAGATGGATGGTTGTGACTACAGAACGTGCTTGGGTGAACTGAGGCCTGGGAGATGTTTGAGGGGCGTGTGTGTGTGTGTGTGTGTGTGTGTGTGTGTGTGTGTTTTATAGATTCCTGGATGGCTCTGTTCATCTCAGTGCGGTTTTCTGCATTCACCTAATGTTTATCGAGGAAGAATTCATGCATAAGAGAACACGAAATTCGCATTATGCTCAAATCATTCTTTCATGTGTCAATTACATTGAAATAAATTTGTGTTTACAAAACAAGTGTTACAGCAGAACTGCCTGTAGTGAGAGGCAGACTAGCTCAGAGCAGTAAAATTCCCTGAGTGCCTCAGCTCTTGATACACATACACATACGCTGCATGCATTAAAGAAGACAACATAAAAGATAAGTACAAATAATTCTAAGGAATTTCCACATTGACATGAAGTTTAGTATCTTTCATAATCCTTTCTTGAGATCTTTTGAGGTAGTGACTCTCATAGCACGGCCAATAAATCACTATTCTACTGCAATTTCTGGCCTCGCTCTACTCTAAACCTAAGTATAAGCACCCATAGCAATCGAATGATGGAATTTTGAGAAGAGCCTCGTAGCATAGTTTTAAAGGGCGTGCACTTCAGTTAGATATGCTCTTTTTGAAGTAAACAGGAAGAACTCTATATTCCTTAAGGTCAATTTTGTTTTGGTCATCTACACCTTAACACAGATATAAAGAAAGGGGGTGGGAAGGTGAGTTAGATGAACAATTTCAAGGGCTTAATGAGGTCTAGGTACTTTATATACAATCTAATTTTGTTCCCGCAACAACTGGGGGGAGGTGTCTTATTAAACTATTTATTTTATGAATTATGGAAATGAATTTTAAGTAAGTCAAATAACTTTCCCCACATCATACACCAGTCAAACGCAAGATGAGGATTTTAAAGCAAGTCTCTCTGTTGACGATGAAGCCCATTTCCTCCACATTAAAGGTCTGACCCAGTCAAAAAGCAAAGTAGGTTTTCATCCTGGTTACTCCTTAATCTGAATTTGTAACCTAAGTTCAATAAAAATAAAAATAAACTTATCAAACCCCCCCAAACAAGCTTTCCTCTTTTACCCCTCCTTTTTAGTATGATTGGTCAGCTACACAGGCCTAAAATCCTCCCTCGCCTACCTCAAGCAGTAATTTACCAATTCTTATTGGCATTAAAGCATTTCTAGAATCTGAGTCTTTCTATTTTTTATCCACCATTCTAATGCAAACCCTATAAAACTATATTACTGAAATAATGTCCACTTGTCTTTCTTAGAAAGACAAGAATCTCCAGGATCTACTTTTTCAAATCACCTTCCAAAATATCAATAGATTTAGCTTGCTATTATGAAATCTGAGATAAATTAACACCATTAGTCCTCTGGAAACAAACCCTTAAAACAAAGAAAGTAGAGGATCTTATATTTGGAATGTGATACCTGCAGTAATGCACTTTTGTGCACAACCTCCCCTCGCCTTGTTAGCTTCATGGAGCTTTGCCAAAGTGGGATAGCCTCCTTCCAGGATCTCTGGAATAAGAAGGACAGGAAAGCCACTCTTAGCATATGAAGAAGTCTCACAGGAAACATTATTTAAAACACACAAGTCGTGGCTAGTGCATGGGTCTCACAGAGTAACTAGAAATCCCCAGGGCTTCGGTTTTGCAGGCTTTCTCATTTCACCCACGTCCATGAACATCAGTAAACATTTGCACACGAACTGTAGGTCCATATGTCTTTCTTCTGTCTCCTATACTCCCTGAGCCTCCCGCTGCAACCTTCTGGACCACATGCGTTCAGGAATCTGTACTAGCTGAATAATTACCTAACGCCTAGGCTTTTATAAACATAAGAAAACCTTCCCCTTTTGAACAAATAGAGAGAATAGTAATTCTTTTTCTCAAGACTCTGTTCAAAAATAATGCCATTTAAAGATCAAGCTTGGGGCACGATTGAGCTTTCATGCCAACAGTGTCATAAAGAGAATTTTGAAAGCAGTCAAATCCCATGTGGAGACTACAGGTGACCACTGCTTCAATCCAGACTGGGGTGGAAAGTAAGTTGGACTTGGGGTACCAAGTTTAAAGTGAGTCTTTTTCTTGCTGCAGTTGTGGAAAATATATTCTGAAACCCAAAAGGGAATTCTTCTCAATGTTTCAATTTGTTTGAAACAAGATTTACTGCTTTGATTTTATGTTTATTGTCCATAATACTGGCATTTTAGGATAAAGTTACTTTACAAAGTCATATTAGGTGCCCTCATTTTCAAAATGCATTCCCCTTGTCTGTTTTACAATTCAAAAGATGGATGGCAACATTGGGTGCTTTAACCTGGTTTGCTTTGGTTTATGAATATTTTGAGCGTGTCTGTGGTATTGGGGATGCTTTCGTAACTCCTTGTTCTAACAGTAGTTTTGATGTGTGGCTTTATGAATCTGATCCTTTGAAACACACAGTGCTGCACTGCGTTGCCTTGGAGAATTTGGCCCTGTTGTTACACAGTCACCTTCTGTTTCACCTTAGAGCCTTTCCATTTCTTTTCCAGGGCATTGGTCCTGAAATACCCTAGCCTTTCCAGTCTTTGAAACAAGCTGCAAGAGAGATGAATACATTTTTTGTTCACTAATAATAGAGTTGCTCTTGTAATTTGCATTAGTCATTGACTAATGACACTGGTAGCACTAATAATGGAGTTGCTCTTGTAATTTGCAACTTTTGGGTATAAGCACTTGCAGAGTTGGTGCTATTTTTGGATAAATACACATAGAATTCAGAAATTTCACTGGGCTTATTCCCTGTTTCCGGAATATTAATTCACAATCTCTATATTTCTCTAACTCCTTTAGAAATTATTGTCCTAGAACTGGCCCTTTTCATGTCTTCTTTTTGCTGCATCCTAATTTTTTCTCAACATGAAATTCCCATTACCACCACCAGCAGCTTTTTCCCCTTTATCATCACCACCATCAAATCACTCTCTCACTGCTTCTGGAGCTATCTTTCTAAAATAGACACATCATATTTCCACCAACCCCCTTCTCTCCTTAATCAAGATGCACTATAATGTGCGTTTCACCTACTCTGTGTGCCTTATATGCTGTTCTTCCCATAGAAACTAGTTGAACCAAATTAAGAATGTTTCTTGTATCACATCCACACATACCTTTTTCCACTTGCATGCATTTACACGACTGTTTTCATGTTATGGAATAACATGTTCAGAATAATATTTACATTTTTTACCAAATTTTCTAGTTTGGATTCATTCTTTAAAACTTGTTTTGTGTATCCATCCAGTTATTTATTTACCATCATAGTTATAAAGTACCTACCATGACCTAAGCACTGTGCTCCAAACTAAGGGTATAAAATGAATAAAACACAATCAATTTTGAAAGCACTTCCTTAAGACTTCCATGATAATCGTCTCCCTACCCTGACCATCTACTCACATCTACCCTGACCATCTAGACACAAAGGAAATATTCAGTCCAGCCTCCTCTCCCAATTTACTTTATTATTCTTATACTATTTTACACCATATTTTATGCCAGAACACCTCCCTCATTAATTCTTATACCATTGGATAAATATTTTATATTTATCTTGTTTCTAAAGAATTAAACTAAACAAATAAATGAACTGATGCATTATATTTTTTTCAACATTTTCAGCGACACCTAGGACTATGTCATACACAATGTTTCTTGGTTAATGGTCATGATCATAGTAGACTCCTTTGACAAACTGAACAGATTTACATCTTGACATGTGTATAATACATAAACCCATGGATTGCAATTTTCAGTATATTTTCTCCTTAAGGAAGCTCAATGGCAAAATTCAACTGTCTGCAAATAGCTGTTTGCACACATATATATGCCATAATGTATAAAACTGTGAGTTTAAGACAGAAAGCTTTTAAAAAAGTGTCAATTGTCTTAATACAAAGAAATATTTTCTGATTTCTGAAAATAGGAGCTCCTAAATTCGACTATTAAAATGTGATTGGGGTGGGGGATGAATTGGGAGATTGGGATTGACATATATACACTAATATGTATAAAGTGGATAACTAATAAGGAACTACTGTATAAAAATAAATAAAATTCTAAAATTCAAAGAAATTTTTTAAAAATATAAACTAATAAATAAAATGTGGTATTGTTTTCTGCTTGAAGCAGCTGTCTTAAAGCCTTTATCTATTTTCATGTAAATCAAAGACTGGTGCAATCAGTTGTTGAAGAAAACAATGTCTTTTTAATTATTAATAATGTGTCTAAATACAGAATGAACATCTGGTTCATGTCTTGCCGAGATGAGATGGCCTTGTCAGAAAATTTTACTTTCTACAGAAATCCCTGTATCTCCATCTTACAGTACAATATTTTTCAAAGTAATAATTTTTCTCTGTCCTTAGACATCAGTCACAAAAGCCCTGAGTAACTTTCAGGTTTATTAGAGGTGGCACCAACTATATTATTTCATAAAATGAAAACTAGGCTGCTGCTTTTGAACTATAAAATAAGTTGTTCCTACCATAACTCAAGCTAGCATCTACATAAATGTTCCACAGAAACATGGCAATGTGAAGTCAAAGGCTGTCTCCCCAACGATGCCCTGGAAGGAGCATCATGTAAGCAAGTGGGATTCTTTTGTGATGTGCAGTATCTTTTCATGTAAATATCAATCTCCTTGTATTTGTGTTGGTAGAATGATGCTAAGTGACGACCTATTAGTTTTAAATTCAGAACTCACATTTCCTTGATTGATATTTTGAACGTTATTTGATTCTTTAAATCACCACTATTTTTTGTCCTGAGTAAAGAGGAGTCCCCTTGTGAACAAGGTGCTAAGGAAATGTAAATACAGTTCATGATCAGTGTGCAGAATTATATAGATCTTTACAATTGATGTTCTGAGAGTGGCAAAATAAGGGGTATCACACCTTGAAACAGAGATTACATGAAAGATGTTGGATTAACTCCTATTTTTGTTCATACTTCTCAAAACTTCCGCTTTCCTGTCTCACAGGCCTTATGACCCTCTTTCCCCAAGTCTTTACTAATTTAAATCAGTCTTATGTTTTATAACTTCTTGATTTAAACACCTGTACCCATTATTCCCATTAATACAACAAAATATGCTATGTCTAACTTATCTAATTTTTATTAAAGGGAATGGGAAGAAAATGGGAGGCTGTGAGTACTTACACATTTTTATCTAATTTAACCTAGTTTTGTTTAATTTTATCTAAATTTTACATAAAGCTTAGCATATTTCATGTAACAATAATATTACACAGGTGGTGGTTATAAAGGAACAGATCCATCTATACATGAATTATGAAATATTTCTCGAGAAATGTTCTGTGCATAGAAACAAAAGCAAACCAAAAAAAAAAGGAAAAAGCATAAATGTATGTGCATATGTGTGTGCGTGTGCATGTGTGTGTGTGTGTGTGTGTCCATTTGGTTTAGTTGAATACAAAGGAGAGATGTTTGGGACTAGATACCAGGTAACCTGATGTTTAAGAGTATGGACCACAGAGCAAGAATACCTGAGATGAAATTCTTGCTTGCATTCAATATCAGTTGGGCTTTGGGAAAATTACTTAATCTGTTTGTTACTGAATTTTCCACTTAAAGAGTAGAGATAGCAACAATAACATTACATAGGCTTGTACTGAGAATTAAATGACATAATTCTTAAAAAGCCCATAGAATGGTGTGTCTAGTAATTACTAAGTACATGTTGGTAATAACAGTGATATGATTCTATTTAGAAAGATGCAATGAACCCAATTTCTCCATAACAGCCTCATTTTTCTCACAATCAAGCTGCACCATATTTGTAGAATTCCAGATTCGACTTTGGTTATGCATCGTTAACTTCCACTTGCCTTTCACTGCCTAAGACATCCCTACATGCTAATTCTGTAGCTATGATATTTTTAGAATTGACTTAGCATGTGACCTAGACAATCTTTTAAAGAAGAATTCAATATTTCAAAAATTATTATTTCTCAGGAATTTCTGGAAAATTTCATTTCAGTGTGTTTTCTGAACAAATTCAATCTGGGTTAAAGAGGATAAGAAACAAGTCAAAATAAAACAATCTATGGTTATTCTATTAAGTTTATTGCTTTTGTATGATGAATAAGTAGAAATGATTGTTCTGAAAATTTCCATTAAAATTTTTTATGCACCTCCATCATGAAAAAGTATCGAGGCCTTTAAGCAATCACATTGTTTGAAACACACATATGTATGTAAGTTTATGTATATATTTACATAGGGTGGAACTATACAGGAAAATTATTATATAAATCCATTTATTTATTTTACATTCAGTAAACTTGTCATATTATATATTAATCTCATTTTTGTATTTTTTTCAGAAATAGATTTTTTTAACTTTTTATTTTATATTGAAATGTCATTGATTAACAATGTTGTGATAGTTTCAGGTGTAGAGCAAAGTGATTCAGTTATGCATATACATGTATCTATTCTTTTTCAAATTATTTTCCCATTAGGTTTTTACATAATATTGAAAGAAGTTCCCTGTGTTATACAGTAGGTCTTTGTTGGTTATCCATTTTAAATATAGCAGTGTGTACATGTCAATCCCAAACTCCCTAACTATACCTCCCTCTCACCCTTCCCCTTAGAGAATGAACCATAAGTTTATTCTCCAAGTCGGTGAGTCTGTTTCTGTTTTGTAAATAAGTTCATTTTTATCATTTCTTTTTATATTCCACATATGAGCAATGTCAAACAATATTTCTCTTTCTCTGTCTAACTTACTTCACTCAGTATGACAACATCTAGGTCCATCCATGTTGCTGCAAATGGCATTATTTCATTCTTTTTATGGCTGAATAATATTCCATTGTATATATGTACCACATCTTTATCCATTCTTCTGTCAGTGGACATTTAGGTTGCTTCCATATCTTGGTTATTGTAAACAGTGCTTCAATGAACATCGGGGTGCCTGTATCCTTTCGGACCTGTTTTTCTCTGGATATATGTCCAGATGTGGGGTTGCAGGATCATATGGGAGCTCTATTTTCAGTTTTTTAGGAACCTCCATACTGTTCTCCATAGCAGCTGTACCCACTTCATTCCCACCAACAGTGTAGAAGGCTTCCCTTCTCTATACACCGTCTCCAGCATTTGTTGTTTGTGGATTTTTTGATGATAACCATTTTGACTGGTGTGAAGTGATATCTCATTATAGTTTTGATTTGCATTTCTCTAATAATTAGCAATGCTGAAAATCTTTTCATGTGCTTCTTGGCCATCTGTATATCTTCTCTGGAGAAATGTCTATGTAGGTCTTCTGACCACCTTTTGATTGGGTTGTTTGTTTTGATGATATTAAGCCACATGAGCCGTTTATAAATTTTGGAGACTAATCCCTTGTCAGTCACAACATTTGCAAATATTTTCTTTTTTCAGCTTTATTTAGGTGCAATCGACAACATTGTAAGATATTTAAAGTGTACCTCATGATGATTTGATATACATATTCATTGTGGAACAATTTCCACCATCAATCATTTAACACCTCTATCACCTCTCATATATACATATTTTGGTCAAAACATTTAAGTTCTACTCTCCTAGCAAATGTCAGTTATACAATACAGCATTGTCTGCAATAGTCACCATGTCATACATTAGATCCTTAGGCCTTATTCATATTAAAACTGAAAGTTTGTACCCTTTTATCAGGCTTTCCCTACTCCCCTCCATCCCCAGCCCCAGCAACCATTTTTCTCTTCTCTGCTTCTATGAGTTCAAGTTATTTTTGTTTGTTTTAGATTCTAGGTGTAAGTGAACCATACAGTATTTGTCTTTCTTCCTCTGGTTTATATCACTTAGCATAACGCCTTCCAGGATCATCCATGTTATTTCAAATGACAAATTTCAAATTCTTGTTTAAGGCTAAATAATATTCCTTTATTATTATATTTATATATATTTCACATTTTCTTATCCATTCATCCATTGATGGACACTTAGGTTGTTTTAATACCTTGGCTATTGTAAACAGTGCTGAAATAAACATGGAAGTACAGATATCTCTTCAACATCCTGTCTCCTTTTCCTTTGGATATGTGCCAAGGAGTGGAATTGCAGGATCATATGGTAGCTCTATTTTTAGCTTTTTGAGGAACCTACACATTGTTTTCCATAGTGGCTATACCAGTCTACATTCCCACCAACAGTGAACAAAGATTTCCTTTCCTCCACATCCTCACCAGCATTTGTTATCTCTTATCTATTTTTGTTTTTGGCTGTGTTAGGTCTTCGTTGCTGTGCAGGCTTTCTCTAGCTGTGGCGAGCGGGGGCTGCTCTTCATTGCGGTGTGCGGGCTTCTCATTGCGGTGGCTTCTCTTATTGAAGAGCATGGGCTCTAGGTGCACAGGCTTCAGTAGTTGTGGCGCATGGGATCAGTAGTAGTGGCTCACAGGTTCTAAAGCACAGGCTCAGTAGTTGTGGAGTACGGATATAGTTGCTCTGCAGCATGTGAGATCAAACCCATGTCCCCTGCATTGGCAGGCGGATTCTTAACCACTGTGACAACAGGGAAGTCCCTCTCTTGTCTTTTTGATAATTGCCATCCTAAATGTTGAGAGGTGATATCTCATTGTGGTTTTGATTTGAATTTCCTTCTTGATTAGTGAGGTTGAACATTTTTCATATACCTATTGGCCATTTGTATGTCTACTTTGGAAAACATCTATCCAGGTCCTTTGCCCATTTTTTAATTGAGTTGTTTGTTTCACTTTTGACTTGTATGAGCTTTTTTTTTATATTTTGGATATCAACCCCTTATCAGATATGCAGTTTGCAAATATTTTCTCCCATTTAATGGATTGCCTTTTCCTTTTTGTTGACGGTTTCCCTTGTTGAGCATAAGCTTTTTAGATTTTCATAGTCCCATTTGTTTATTTTTGCTTTTGTTGCCTTTGCTTTTGGTGTCAAACCAAAAAAATCATTCCCAAGACAAATGTTAAATGGCTAATCACCTATGTCTCTTTCTAGGGTTTTACAATTTCTGTTTTTAGGTTCAAATTTTTAATCCATTTGAGTTGACTATTAGGATATCATGTAAGATAGTGGATTTGATTTTTGACCCACTTACTTGTTAGCTGACCAACCTTGGTTTAATTATTCAATATTCCTATATCTAAGATTTCTCACTTGTACAATGAGGATGTAATCACTAAATGAAGCAAATATTTGTGTCTCTTTTTATAAGATGTATTTGTTAGCATATTCTTTTTGCCTTCCCCCACTTTCAAAAGGAAATATTTACTTTTGGAAGTACATCTCCTACAATGTATTCATATTTTTTATTAGTTCTTCATATTTTAGGAAACTAATTGAACAGTCTAACACTGGATATATCAAATATGAAAAAAAAAATTAGAAACAAACACAAAGTAGATTCCTAGATTGTTAGCTGAAGGGGACATACACACACACACACACATACACACACACACACATGCACACACACACAAACTAGGGTAAAAACATTTTGGAAATAAGCTTAAAGAAAGTGCCACCAGCAAGCTCACCAGTCTGCAGTAGCTCATGATTTATTAATTTTCATGGTGTGAAGTTAAAATGAGTGGTCTATCATATTAATTAATAGCTCAAATTTTAATAAGAACAATGTGTTACTGCATACTGCCCCTCTAGGGCAAATTTTCATACTGGCATCTGGCTTGTTCACAAAATCTAGCTTCCCATTTGGATTTCAATGGTCTACACGATTAATGTCTAATGCTGACATTACTCTCTCCATTGCTTCAGGAACACTTAGAGGTGATTTGTGGTGAATGATCTGATTTTCTTAACAGAGGTATACATATGGGCAAAGATATTGTGTTTAAAATAATTAGGTAGCTTACTGAATATAAAGTATTTATATAAAATTTTTAAATATGGGTAAATTTATAGATTTATTAAATGGGAAGAGTGAAACAAGGAGAAAATATTTAAGTGAAGAAGACAATAATGTCATCTTACTGGATATAGAAAAAAAAGGCTCAGAATGAATTCCCTCAAATTTTATTTTTAAGCTTAGGAAGTGATTGATAGTTAAGGGGCTGCAGGTTATTTTTAAAATATGTTTGCATATTTATCAAGAAAAACCCTTTGCGAAGTTTGATTTCTGAAAACACTAACACCATTAAAATTACTCTTATAATGCACAGTTGTGTGGATTTCATATTTTCATTTAGAAAAGTATGTTATCAAAGCGTGCATGTTCATTAGAAAAGAAATTAAACAGGAAAAAGAAGCATAATAAAGAAAAATGCATAATAAAGAAAAGTTCTAACACTCAAACATAATTTTGGTTGACATTTGGTCATGATTTTTCCAGATATATGTCTTAATATTATGTCTATATATTTCTGCAATTCACATAGAAGGACAATCCGTTGCATTGCTTATTGCTCTGTGTGTGTGTGAATAATCTTTACCCTCTGCATGAATTTACTAATACAGTATTCAAAATAAACACGAAATATCAAGAACTATGAAGAGTCTGTGATTTCACCTTTCTTGCAAGCTTGCAGGTTAGGTTGCCACAGTTTCATAAATGCCGATAGAATACCAGAGACACCTGAATCAGAGCCAGTGGACTTGATTACTCCTGGCACAGCAGGAATCATGAGCTTCATGTTTGTTCTGGTTCCCAGTCTCTTAATCCCATGACCCAATGAAGAACATTCTAGATGGGTGACGGGCATGCAGTAGGTTTTCATCACAGCTGTAAAACTCCAAGTTTATAAAGGATTCTTTTATAAAGGAGTTGCTAGCAAACCTGCTAAAGATTGACCCTGGAGGGAGATATTATTCACCATTACCCCCTGCCCCTTCCCATTCCACAGCAAACAAATCTGTCCTTTACCCTGGAGGAAGACAAATATCCTTGTAAAGATAGTCAAGGACAGAAGTCAGCAATGCCTCTATGCACATGATGTGGTGAAGTGTCTATCAGCACAGTGATGTAGTTTTATCAACGTGGGGCAGGTCAGATACTGTTCCTCAGAAGTTAGAAATTGGGAGTAAGGGGATTAAGTTATTCTGATCTGATTTATTTAATAAAAGTCATAAACAAAATAGGGAGATCTAATTGTCTACATTTTTCTTTATATGTTAAAATAAGCCAAATATCAGAATAAGCTCTTTGGGATATAGACAGTCTTCACATTTGTGTATAATAATAGAGTATATACATAAAACTTCACTGTTATATATAATACTGCCATTTGCAGGTACATTTTTGCACGTGTCTATTTATTTTTCAAACCAAATTTTGAGGGGAATTGCTGGGTTTACAAGATCTGAGTATCCCCACATCTTCAGGCTGCACTCCTGCTCAGAGCTTCTACTTAACACATGCTCACTAGATCTGATGATAACTAAAGATTTTCTTAAATAGAACCAAGAAGTTGTGCTTCTGTGGGCTCCTCCTGGTTTTCCCAGGCTTTTTACTTTGTATGTTTTTATTTTCTATAGTTCTATACATTTAAGTCCATGAGAAGCTTTGCTGTGTTTTATACCCTACATTAATTCATAGTAAGTTCCCTACTTTATTTTAATGGTCACTTCAACTTCACTTTCTACTGTTTTCAGTAGAGGAAATAT
This sequence comes from Neophocaena asiaeorientalis asiaeorientalis, assembly GCF_003031525.2. Lineage (NCBI taxonomy): Eukaryota > Metazoa > Chordata > Mammalia > Artiodactyla > Phocoenidae > Neophocaena > Neophocaena asiaeorientalis. The sequence continues at coordinate 3,474,399 of NW_020172187.1, forward strand.
AAGCTGTTTGAACAAAGAGGTTTCAAGATAATTTGACTTCATAATGCGAAAGTTTCTGTCTCTCTCTCTCTCATAATCATCCATTGGTGATCAGACCTTCCCACCTTGTAGAGCAGCTCTGCTTTATGAGATCACTCAATCATTGCTCTCCCACACCCCACAGGCTTTTTAAAGAAACTCTCATAGGACATTGCCTCCAAATCCAGGAGTCACAAGCAGATATTATTTTATTGATATATAATAAGGAAAAATATAGTAATATATATATATATATATACACACACACACATATATATATATACCATTTATACTAGAATACTCATTAAAATTAAACAAGGCTCAGTTATAAATGGGATTATAATAAACATAAATTTTCAACTTCTTCACAATATATTTTGTAAATGTTTTCCACATTAGTACATACATACCTAACTTGATTGTTCAAATGCCTGCAGAGTGTTTCATGCAGATTATTTCAGAATTTTGCTATTACAAGGAATTTTTTCAGTGAACAATTTTGTTTATGTCTTTGTGTAGTCATGCCGTTATGTCCATAGGATTTATTTCTAGAGGTAAAATTATTTAGGCAGTTGAATAAATTTTGAGACATTCTAAATCACATTGAAAAATTGTTCTTCAAAAGAATATGCACCAATGATTACTATTGCTTGCGTTCTGCTCTGGGAAAGACAAGATAATTAATGCCTTCTTACTTTCTCCTGCCTCTATCTCCTCACTACCAACTAATTAGCTTGATTTTGTTTTGCTTCATCTTTTATATGTTGATGCCCACATATATACATTTAAATTATGGTATTTTAATGACTGTTTTTGTTTCATAATTTATCACACATATAATACTATTAATGAATGTGCTCTTCGTATCCATCTCCTGATTGGCTAAATTATATATTCAATTATAATTTGATGGAATGATACAGGTGTTATAATTCGAAAATCTTTGTAAAGATATTTGTTTCTATGTGTTCTGCATCATAGTAGCAATGCTAGATTAAAGGAAGGGAAATGGTTTTACATGGTTTAATATGTGTCTTTTACCTCATTGCCACAGTTCCTCTTCTCTTACCTCTCCAAGAAAGAGACATTTTTGAACCTTTTGGGATCTCTTCCACTGGTTTATAAAAACACTATACTGCATTTCTAATTTAAAAAGTTACATGTCTTTCCCCTCAGTGCTCTTTCAAATTGGTTCAAATTAGATTTTATGTAATAGATACTCTTCAGAATTGGAGTGTAGTGATTTTAACCATGTATGAAATTTCCTGCTTTATTTTTATTAGTTTTCTTCATTTTGTTGAGTTTTAAGAACCAATATGCACCCATACTGGCATGCTCCTGAAAGTTTGTGCATGAAATAAATTCAGAGATTTTTATCATTATAAAAAGGCTCAAAAGAAGAGCTTTATTCTCTAATAAAATGATTATTAAAAATTATTATTATTAAAAATTATTTTAAAATTATTAAAAAAATAATTGTTCTCTAGAAGTGCCACATTTTTCAGATGTTGGATGTTTATTAATATATTTTATTTCTAATGTGCAAATCTTATTCTGTATGAAATACATGACGATCATACTGAATTAACTTTTTGTTCAAATTAAACTTTGATAAACAAAAATTATCATCAAAATTGTTTAAAACTATTCACTTTTTAAAATTTGGTGTTTAATAGTTTTATTATAAGATGTGTGTTGGGAGAGACTTCTTCATGTGTTCCTCAGGTGTTTGCACATCTTGAAAACAGACGCAATGACTCCCTTTGCCTTTTCTAGGGTTTAGACAGAGTGTCTCTCTCAGGAGTGTAGAACAAGTTTGTTTACAGTTCAGTGCCATAAGGAAATGACACCTTTGGGCAATGGTGAGGCAGCTTTGCAGGCCTCACACAGGACTTGAGTTTCCAAGCCCAGGGTACGTGGCTGTGCCACAAACCCACTCACGAGCTCTACCCACCTGACTCACTCTACAACACCAGGAGGGTCTGGCAGGAAACCTACATGGCCTGCTGAGCCTTGGGTTCCCAGGTTCTTTTTCTATGACCTTGTCTTTCTTTTGTCTTCCTGTGTGAAATTTGGCTTGTTAGCATCTTAACTTGTGAGCAGAGTAAAACTTCAGAACCTTCTTAGTTCTTGAAAGTATGAATAGTTTAAACACAGGATTATTTAATCATGTATTTCATACTAACAAATAATCAAATGTTTTCTTCCTATTTGATCTATCAGTAAAATATTTTTCCTTCAAGCCTTGCTTAAATCATTGCTTTAGTCATTAAGAACTTTCTTGTACCCAAAACCATTTTTTCCCCGTAGAACTGGTTAGTAATCCTTCAAATATTTCTATACTGAAATGCTTGAACTTATATTTTTAAATACCTATGTCCATATCTATAGTGCACAATACAGTCTAGAGCATTAAATATTTAATAAAAGTTTACCAAATAAATAAATGAACAATGAGTAACCTTTTGGATGTGTTTGTATGGCCCTTAATAGTATAAATCTGAATGAACCCAGAGTTCAAGAGAAAGGACTTTAGAATGGGCTATGGCATGGGAGTACTTACTCACAGGTGTTCCTGGAGGTGGTACATTTTTTCCAGACCTGTTTCAAATATCTCACTTAAATATCTGACTGACCTTGACAACTTTCTGAACTGATTACCTAAATTGATCAATTTAAGTAAATGTGTGATATGTGTGTGTCTATATATGTATATATGCATAGCATATATATTTACAATTCTTAATTTACATTTTCTTTTTAAGTCTTTATTTTGCAATTTTTTAAGTTATTTTACAAACTATACATGTATGTGCTTGTATGTCCTACTGTCTTTGTCCCACACTGAGCATATTGATGACTACATTCTGTCCGTTCATTTATAGAACCATGAGGCTGTAATCATAGACGACTGATATTGTAGGCTCCATTCTGTGTTTTATCTATGTAGAAAGATTATGTGAAACTTACTTTTTTCCTCTACTTATAAAAACTTCCATCCTTGGGAACTGTTCTGTCTTTTAGACACATTTCTTTCTTTTAAGATATGTAAAAATGGTCTAAGTATGATTTAAGCCAAATTACTTTGGAAGATAATGGCTCCCTTATTCTTATTTAGGTGAAGTTGAATCACGTAAAATGTTCTGGATTAATAGCTGAGGAGAAAAAGAATTTCATTTTGTGACCAACAGCACAAGGGTAAAAGCTTTACTGCAATTTATTACTTTTCGATGTGCCCTCCATTCTTAAATTAATTGTTAGAAATACCAAATCAAATTCAACAAAATTGAAGATTGTATTTTTGAAAGATAAATCTACTATTTATATATTTTTTAATTTAAATCTCACCTACTATCATTTCACTTTCTGACAGAACAAGAAATTTTCTACAGAAAAAAAGTCAGAACATGATGATTTCAAACTTTGCTTTATTCATTGGTATAAATTTGTAAGGTTTTTAAATAATTATGAAGTTGCTATTCAAGTGTTCTCCCCATATTTTAAAAAATAGAATAAAGTTGTCCTTAATATTTCTTTAAAATCCCTAAAATATTTATAGAATTTTCTATCATTTGTAAAATAGTTAATAATTGTTTTCTCTCATTAATACATGATCAGTCCTTCCAGGGGTTTATTTTATTAATCTTTTCAAAAAATCAATTCTTGTGTTTGTAAATTTTTTTCTATTATTTCTTTGGTATTGAATTACCTTGTTTATTTTTATTTATTTTCCTATATTTACTTCAGGTTTAATTTATGTGTCTATTTATTTTTCCTAGCTTCTTAAGAAGAAATTTAGATCATTAATTTGAAATTTTTCTTATTATCTAATAAAAGTTTTTATAGCTATATTTTTTCTCTGAGCAGTAGTTTAGCAGCTTCTTATGCATTTTGTATTTTTATTAAGTTAAAATTATTGTCTAATTTCCCTGCAATGTTGTTGACTTCAGTGTGATTTAGAAGTGCATTGCTTAATATCCAAATGTATGTGACTATTTAATATATTATTTTAATGGTTTTCTTTTCAATTTATTGTCTTTTGAAACAACCTCTGTAAGATTTCAGTCTCTTGTAATTTACTGAGACATGTTCTACAGTGCAGCACTTGTCTCCTTTGCTTACTCTTTCATACGTACTTTTTGCTCTGAAGTTACTGAGTGTATGTCTTATACCGGTGAATTAGAGCAAGGTGGTTGATAGTTTAATTTACATCTTTTACGGCATTATCGAATTTTCAAGTTTGCTTATAAATACTTTAAAACAAACTTTAAAATTTCCAACTATGACTGTTTATTTGATTCTCTAGTTTTAGGTGCATTTGTGCCTAGGATTGTTATCTCTTCCTGATACATTGCTTATTGCATCCTTTTGAAATCCCTTTCTTTACCTCTGGTCATACTCCTTATCTTAAAGACTTTTTTTTTTTGTTGGATATTAATATAGCAATTCCAAATTTCTTATGCTTCTTGTTTTCTTGATATATTTTTTCTACCTTTCACTTTTGCTTTCCATTTATCTGTGTCTTTAGATTTCAAGTGCATCTTTTTATTAGGCTATAGCTGAGCCTTACTTTGATCCACCTTAAGATTTTTCTGTCTTCACGGTTGGATTTGGGTCTAACATGTTATTAGTTTTGTATTTATTTAATCTTTATTTGATTTCTTTTTCATCCTCTTCTTTTTTTCAGTTAATGGAATGTTTTTAATATTTCATTTTAATTCTTTTATTGACTATATCTCTGCATTACATTTTTTATTATTTCTCCAGTGAGTGAACTTTTAATGTATCCCAGTCCACCTAAAATTAATATTGTAACACTTTTTATAAAAATGTAAAAATCTTGTCATACTATTTCTTCTCAAACCCCTAT
>NW_020172187.1:3479394-3484533 GCF_003031525.2 Neophocaena asiaeorientalis asiaeorientalis
TAAAGTGTTATCAATTTTGCTTTAAAGAATCATATATTTTAAGAAAATGAGAAGAAAATATATAGTTTTTATATTTACCTACATATTTGTCTCACGTGATGCTTTTTATTCTTAATGTAGATTAAAAATCTGCAAAATTGTTTCTCTTCAGCTAACACATTTTTAAACAATTTATTGTACTATAGTTCTGCTGGCAATGTTATCTGTTATCCCTTATCCAATGATGGTCTCACTTAACCACCATTTTCGAAGAATATTTCTGATGGATACACAGAAGAGCATGGGATTTTGCCCTCAGGCTGTAGACATAGGATAAGAAATCTCATTCAGTGCAATTATCTTCTTTCAAAGCTGAATCTTCTCCAGTTTCCGCCTGTTTTTGGTCATCTACAGTGCCTACAAACAGTTACATTTTTATATTTTACCCAGTTTTTAAAACTTTTATCTACAAGAGAATTATTCTGGTATAAACCACTGTGTCCATACCTAAAGTGGTAATATTTGAGGTTTGCTCTGAAGCCCGTGTCCGGGGCTCTTCTCTTTTTACCTGCTTCCTTTCCTGGTTCACTCCAGTGAACTAACTGGCCTCACATTTGGTCTGCTGCTCTCTGCTCTCGTATGTGTGTGTGTGTGTGTGTGTGTGTGCGTGTGTGTGTGTGTATATATATATATATATATATATATATGTATGTATATATTTCCCAGCCTCCTCTTAAGTGCTTACCTCTAAAATATCCATTACTTTCAAGATTACCTTTAGGCTTGAACTTTCCCACGTTCTGTTTCAAATAAAATCAGTTCCTTAAAGAGAGGGTGAAAACTCTGATTTATGAATTGCCTCTCCTCTCGGGCAAAATCTCTGAGCCACTGCTCCAGGCCCTGGTTGAAGAAGATGACCTCTGGTTTCCTCTGAATACAGAAACTCCACCCTATAAGCAAGCTGGAGCTAAGACAGCCTGGTTCCTGTTCTTGGCCTGCTGCAACAAGGGTGGAATGTCTACCCTGTGAGTGACATAAAAGAAATCAAAGAGTTATTTTTAAAATGTGTAGTTGGAAATGAGCTAAACAAATAAACCTAACTTGTATCAAGTTCATAAGAATGTTACATAAATAAAAGAGTTATTTCAAGTGAGTATCCCTCTTGCATGTAGTAGGATATGTTTTAAGGACAAAAACCAGTACATGAAAATCAAATTTACTCTTTTGGATACTCAAAGGCCAGATGTATTGAAACAATACAGCGGCCGGCCTGAATGAAACCAATGGTTAAATATGGTGTAATGTGGTCTTTAAAAAGAATAATGACTATAAGTGATTATCAAATAGTAAAGAGAAAAATATGAGTTCCTAGTGTTACTAAAAAAAAAAGTGAGAGAAAAATTTCACTTACTACCATTGAAAAGGATTATTACTTTTTTTGCGGTACATGGGCCTCTCACTGTTGTGGCCTCTCCCGTTGCGGAGCACAGGCTCCGGACACGCAGGCTCAGTGGATATGGCTCACGGGCCCAGCCGCTCCGCGGCATGTGGGATCTTCCCGGACCAGGGCACGAACCCGTGTCCCCTGCATCGGCAGGCGGACCCTCAACCACTGTGCTACCAGGGAAGCCCACTTCAACTCTTTTTTTAATATTCGTAGTGAAAAGGAAATAATTAATCATTTACTTTGCCTTTTTAAGAGAAACAGTGGCTCATCTCCAGTTGGTGATGGAAAAAAAAAGTCATTTCATTATGACAGAATTTGAATGGAACTGAATAGAGAGCCCAGAAACAAACTTACACACCTATGGTCAATTAATCTACAACAAAGGAGGCTATTCGAATAGACACTGGGAAAAAGACAGTTTCTACATAGGGAACAAAATTCAATAACATGTGATAAACCATAATATGAAAAGAATATGAAAAATAATGTGAATATATGTATAACAATAATTTTGCTATATAGCAGAAATTAACACATTATAAATCAACTATACTTCATTAAAAAAAATAGAGACAGTGAAAAGAAAAAGAAAGAAAAGTTCCTTCAATAGGTGGTGTTGCGGGCTTCCCTGGTGGCGCAGTGGTTGAGAATCTGCCTACTAATGCAGGGGACACGGGTTCGAGCCCTGATCTGGGAAGATCTCGCATGCCATGGAGCAACTAGGCCCGTGAGCCACAACTGCTGAGCCTGCACATCTGGAGCCTGTGCTCCGCAACAAGAGAGGCCGCAATAGTGAGAGGCCCGCACATCGCAATGAAGAGGGGCCCCCGCTTGCCACAACTATAGAAAGCCCTCGCACAGAAACGAAGACCCAACACAGCAAAAATAAATAAATTAATTAATAGGTGGTGTTGAGATAGCTGGACAGCTGCATGTAAACCAATGAAATGAGAACATTCCTTCTCACCATATGAAAAATAAGCTCAAAATGGTTTAAAGAGAAATATAAGGCATGAAACCATAAAACCCCTAGAAGAGAACATAGGCAAAATATTCTCTGACATAAACTGTAGCAATATTTTCTTATATTCGTCACCCTAGGCAAAAGAAATAAGAGCAAAAATAAACAAATGAGAATCAAGCTTAAAAGTTTTTTGCAGCAAAGGAAACCATAAACAAAACAAAAATACAACCTGCAGGATGGGAGAAAATATTTGCAAAAGGTGTGATCAACAAATGGTTGATATCTAAAATATACAAACATCTCATACAACTCTATATCAAAAAACAAACAACCCAATCAAAAAATGGGCAAAAGACCTAAAGACTTTTCTCCAAAGAAGACATACAGATGAACAGCAGGCACATGAAAAGATGCTCAGCATTGCTAATTATTAGAGAAATGCAAATCAAAACAATAATTAGGTGTCTCTTCACTCTGGTCAGAATTGCTATCATCAAAAAGTCTACAAATAATAAAACTAGAGAGGGTGTGGATAAAAGGGAACCTTCCTATACTGTTGGTGGGAATGTGAATTGGTGTAGCCACTACGGAGAACAGTATGGAGGTTCCTTAAAAAGCTATAAATAGAGCTACCATTTGATCCAGTAAACCCACTCCTGGGTAAATATCTGGAAAGGATGAAAACTCTAATTCAAAAAGATACATGCACCTCAATGTTCATAGCAGCACTATTTACAATAGCCAAGGCACAGATACAACCCAAGTGCCCATCAACAGATGTTTGGCTTAAAAAGGTGTGTTGTGTGTGTGTGTGTGTGTGTGTGTGTGTGTGTGTGTGTATGACTATTACTCAGCCATGAAAAATAATGAAATATTGTCATTTACAGCAACATGGGTGGACCTAGAGAATATTATACTTAGGGAAGTAAGCCTGACAAAGAAAGACAAATATTATGTGATACCACTTATACATGCAATCTAAAAAAATAATACAAATGAATCCATATACAAAACAGAAATAGACTCACAGACATAGAAAACAAACTTATGGTTATCAAAGGGTATAGGGAAGACAGGAGGGATAAATTAAGAGTATGGGAGTAACAGATATGAACTACTATACATAAAATAGATAAGCAAGAAGGATTTACTGTATAGCTCAGGGAATTATATTCGGTATCTTGTAATAATCTATAATGGAAAAGACTCTGAAAATATATATGAATGCTTTGTCATATACCTGAAACTAACATAATCTTATAAATCAACTATACTTCAATTTAAAAAAAATATTAATTTCCAACTGCTGATTAAATGATTGATTTTTTAAGATCCCTCAGTGGTTGCAAAACCTTTAGAAGAAATGTTTTTTCCACACTGTAAAAGTATCACTCATCACATATTTGCTAATTGCAAGTGGAGTTAACAAACTATATTTTACAAGAAAGATTTGGATGTCACCATCATAAGCAATCAGTCAAATTTGGCATTACTATTTGTTAGACACCTGATATGCTTCTTGACATGATACTACATGAAGAATTTATAAATGTCTCTAACCTAAACTGGTTAACGTGATTTAATCTGGCCTTTAGGTCTAATTCCAATTTAGCAGAAATACACAGTTTAGAAGAGCTAAGTTCACAACAAGTAAATACATAATGTTAGACATTTTATAAAACAATTTGTGATTAAAAAAATATGAGGATCTTTTAGATTGAAGGAAAGAGGACATTTCTAATAACCAAATGCAATGCAGGAAAATTGATTGCCTCTTGCTTAAAATGATGAACTAAACTAAAACCAAACCAGTTATGAAATATGTTAAAGGAACCGTTGGGGAGATTTGAATAAATATGTGAGCTTTTTATGATTAATTTTCATAGGTATGACAATGAGCCAGATAATATGCTGAGTACCCTGATTTTTAAGAGATGTATGTTGGGAGTATTTAAGGATAAAGTGTCAAATTTTCTCTAACTTATTTTGAAAATATTTAGAAAGTATGCATTTGGACATTAACATACATGTGCAAAAGACATATAGCAAAACGTTAACAGTTATTGAATCTTGTGGCAGGTTTACTGGTATGTATTGTGCTATTTTTCCAACTTTTCAATATGTTGGAAATTATTCATGTAAAACTATTAAAAATTCAAAATGTAAATTATTTTAAATCATTTTAAAAAGTGAACACAGAAATGTAGATAAAAATAAGCCATCATTCATTAAGTACTTATAATGTGTAATATATATATAATTTAATTCTCTTGACATGAGTAAAGCTTCTGTATCATTACCTCAGTTTATAGGCAAGGGGACTGAGGCATTAAGTAGTTAATTAAGTAACTTTCAAAGTAAATGACCATACTGATGGTAAGGATCTAAATAGAATATGTTGAGGAATTTGTAATTAATTCCATAAGCTCCTCTAGAAAAGATTCTACTCATGGAAACATGATCAGAATCTCGTTTAGAAGGACATATTTTGCCCCAGCATTTAGTAAGAATTGAAGTTGGGGAGAGAGCAGAAGACTTAGATAATATTCTAGTGAACATATCCAGATAATTGATAATTAGAAGTACCAGGAGTGTAAAGGAAGGGGTAGAAGCCCATGAGTCTTTGCATGCAGACTATACATGACCTGAAATCTGACTGAGATTTAAGATTAGAGGAAATGAGTCCAAAAAGTTTTAAAGTTTAAATCCACATTACTAAAAAAAAAAAAAAAAAAAAAAAAAGGGGGCT
>NW_020172187.1:3484568-3493295 GCF_003031525.2 Neophocaena asiaeorientalis asiaeorientalis
AAAAAAAAAAAAAAAAAAAAAAAAATGGTGCTGTTATTAATTAAAACTCTTACATAAGATATAGGGATTTTCTTGGGAAGAAAAGAATAAAATTATTTGTGGTTATGTTGATTTTGACATGTGTAGAGATACGTATGTTACTGAGAATTTGAACATGGTGTCATATTGGGGCCGGGGAGTGTGAGGAGGGGGTGTCATCAACATAGTAACAATCAAGACTCTAGGAGTGAAGACATCCACATGGTAAGGCTTATGGAGAAATGGCATTTGGGGAAAGGCTTAAGTGCTAAAACTTAGAAATTTTCTTTTTTCAAGAAAAAAAAAATATATATGTTCAAATAAATTACACAGTATAATCATCGTATATATGTGTGTGTGTGTGTGTGTGTATTTGTGTATGTCTGTATGCCAGAAATGGTAGAGACATAACAGATAAAAGGGAAGAAGACTTTAGAACGAGGTTTCTGTGTAGAGGAGAAAGAACAAAATTAACCGAGAACTGTCTATTTCTTAGGCACTTAAGAGTGCTTTTTTTATATTGAAGATAATAGTAAATGAGACCAGCAATTTAGAATAAAGAGTATGCTCAATCCCTTCAAGGTGTTGAACTTTCTTCTGCTTTTAGAAACTCCATGAGATGACTTTTAGTTTCTAGCTGAGTATAGAGGACTTTCATTTTACTGACAGTCATTGTGCTTTCTCTATATAAGGAGAGAGCTTGAACTTATTAAATAAAGTTCTTTAAATTTCTTTCCACCACATAAGAAAAAAAAATGAACACACTTTGCAGAATTGAAATATTAGTAGTAAAGTCTCAAAGAAATAGGGACTTTTGTCTCCTTAGAGCACCTACTGCACAATTCTCTGTGTGATGTATCAGCTGCCCTTGCTAAAAAGGTCAAGTGACCCAAGGATTTTGTACTGCTGCTCCTCTCCGTCAATAAAAGACATAGATATATTCATGATACCACTCAGAATAGATTTTAAATATTTTTTGATGTTCATGGGATTCTATGCAACTTTTATAGGACACTATTCTGTATCACATATGAAAAATGTCACCAGCATATATCTTTTTTTTGATTGTTAAGTTTTTTGGTCTTTGAAGTGTATGGACTGCTTCATTATTTTCCTATTAGTAATATCTCAACACATTTTTTACATCCTTAAATTGCAGCAAGGTTTAGAACACATATTTGTTACTTAATTTATATGCTAATTATATTAAAAACAAATGATTTTTTCTACTCAGCTAATGTATAGGTCTCTATTTATTTAGATGTCACTTTTTCCTAATGTTGATCTTATTTTTGCAGCATTGGATGGATGTGTTTTTAGGGACTGGCAGAAAGATACATTCTACCAGGCATCATTAAAACCAGCATTGAGATTAATGTCATATAAATTACTACTTTTGATTATGTCTGAACTAATCAGCAAATATCACATCAAGGAGATATCGATTCATTTTTAAAGATCCTGAAGAGACAGCCTTATCATGAATAGTGTGAAAAAATGTAAGCTTAACTCACTCTGATTATCAGCAAAAGTGTTTCCTTGTTGGAGGTATTTTCTTGTTAGAGGCAAAAGATTTAGACAGTGTCTTTAAAAACCATAACTTCTGGCAGGAGTACAGAAAAGTTTCAAATCATTTTGCAGTCATAGCACCAGCTCTTTTATTAGGGACAGAGAATGAGATAATGTATACAAATAGTAATGAGCATGTTGCTTCTTAGCATCTGTTCGCATGATGAAGGAATTAGGATTATCATAATTCAATTATACTGTGTTGCCCTAGAGTCAAAATAAATAATCCACGCTGTCCACCTCAAATACGTCCCATCAAAACCACTGTTTCAGTGATTTCTTCATCTGGGATTCCTCTGAAATATTTACCTGTTTGGTGGTTGAGTAGGGCCTGCAGGAATCTATCAGGATAATGATGTATATAATAATTATACCCTGAATCTGAAAGCCTGCCATTTACGTTTGGTTTTGCAGAAATGATTGAAACACATATTCCATATTTCTGATTTATAAAAAGAAGGATGTAATCAATTCTTAAGTTAAAATACTGCCCCCAATATATCTTTAAGAAGAACAAGACTAAATATAAAGATAGAAGACCTGCAGAAGTTGAAAATGAATATTTCTCAATTTTAACATCATATATCTATAACTTTTCCTAAATATGAAAGCTTTTCTTTCAACTAACTTTAGGATACTGGCAATAATTTATTTCCCTGTGAGAGTTAGTTTGAGTCATTTATCTCCTTTTCAGGCCTTGGTCCAAGTTCAACCAGAGAAGTTAAATTAATGTTTTTTCTTGTTGTCAGGAAGAGTCACAAAGAGAAATTTATTACTTATAGTTTCTATCTAGTGTGCAGTTACTGAATTCAAAAAACCAAGGCACACCAGTTTCAGAAAATCTATTTAGTTTAGTTGTGTAAGGTCTCAGGAATCTAAGTTGACTGTGGAGGGGGAACAATGAGAGCATGAAAGGATGGAAATTATATATTTTAAAGGAATTTATCCTCATCATACAGAGTAATCAAGAGTGAATGTCTACCTGCCGTTTCTTTTATGCCTCCTTTGAATATTTTAAAAGGCTTGAGGGAGGTTCAAATCCCATTATGCCTAAATTAGAATCCTAGTCTAGGAGAGGAGGAAGAAAGTTTAATTTTCAAGGTCATCATGGCATACAGATTGCATGGCAGAAAAAAAACAATAATAAAGCAGAGATCCCACACTGTGTGAACACGTACCCAAAAAAGATGTTTCTTTCATGCAGGATAGACTAATGCAAACGAGACATGGAAGGTAGCCATCCATGAAAGCTATTGCATTACTGCCTCTCAGTAATGGGTAAACAGGGACTAGAGCATCAGTTATAAGGGGAAGATGGTTCAAAAGCAAAATGTAACAAAAGCCAAAGTAGGTATTTCCAAAATCTCTGGAAGATAAGCCTACTAAATAGCTTTCCTTCAAAGGATTCTAGATATAATCTAAAAACAGAGTAATTCAGTAATAAAGCACCATGCTCATTTACTTTCTTCTAAAAATTCAGTAAAATAATTGTCGTTAATTTAAAGACACATAATTTCTCCTCGATAAATATACATATATCAATTTGAGTGCACAGTGGTGAGGAGTTCCTAAATTATTTATATTACTATGTTTCTGTCAACCTACTCTCCAAAAATGTTGATTCCACACATACTCATAGTAGTGAAAATGCATACTTTCTAAACATTGGGTATGAAGATGTTAATATCCATATATTCTCAGGTGGTGAACAGCCCCTACGTCTGAAGTTACTTTACAAAAACATTCCAATTATGATCATGATGTACATCTGAGAAACCTTGAGATAATGCTTGCCACATAAGTGTCAAATGTATATTTACTGTTACTATCATTACTATAATATATATAATCTGTTTACAGAGTGAGTTAAAAACAAAGGATTAACCAGATTGAAACTTTCCTCATGCCTAAAAAAAGAGGCCCACACACTGTTGCATTGTTGGTGGGAATGTAAATTGATACAGCCACTATGGAGAACAGTGTAGAGGTTCCTTAAAAAACTAAAAATAGAACTACCATGTGACCCAGCAATCCCAATATTGGGCATATACCCAGAGAAAACCATAATTCAAAATGACACATGCACCCCAGTATTCACTGCAGCACTGTTTACAGTAGCCAGGACAAGGAAACAACCTAAATGTCCATCAACAGAAGAATGGATAAGGAAGATGTGGTACATATATACAATGGAATGTCACTCAGCCATAAAAGGAATGAAATTGGGTCATTTGTAGAGACGTGAATGGACCTAGAGACGTCATACAGAGTGAAGTAAGTCAGAAAGAGAAAAACAAATATCGTATATAGACGCTTATATGTGGAATCTGAAAAAATTGGTATAGAAATAGTGATACAGACATAGAGAACAAACGTATGGATACCAAGGGGGAAAGGGGAGTGGGATGCATTGAGAGATTGGGATGGACATATATACACTACTGATACTATGTATAAAATCGATAAGTAATGAGAACCTACTGTATAGCACAGGAAACTTTACTCGATGCTCTGTGGTAACCTAAATGGGGAGGAAATTCAAAAAAGAAGGGGTATATGTATATGTATAGCTGATTCACTTTGCTGTACAGTAGAAACTAACACAACATTGTAAAGCAACTATACTCCATTAAAAATTAATTTTAGGGTCTTCCCTGGTGGCTCAGTGGTTGAGAGTCCACCTGCCGATGCAGGGGACACGAGTTCGTGCCCCGGTCCAGGAAGATCCCACATGCCGCGGAGCGGCTGGGCCTGTGAGCCATGGCCACTGAGCCTGCGCGTCTGGAGCCTGTGCTCCGCAACGGGAAAAATTAATTTTAAAAAAGGCATTTGCTCACATGTTAAATCACTAATTGTTGAATTGCAGTTTGAGGTTCCTGAAAGTGTACTGTCTGGGCAAACTCCTGTTAAATTTAAAGCTCAGTAAATGTAATAAAATCCTTATTTCCTTCCTCTTAGACTAATATTTGCATTCGATTTAGGGTACACATTTTTTTCTTGATTTACAGTAATTATTTGCATATCTCATCATGTCTGATGAAATTAATCATAGCACTTTTAGCATCTTCTCTATTCTAAATAGCTAGTCCTTATATAATATATATGAATAAATGATGCTTCTTTTCATGAAAATAAAAAAAAGTGTGATCCCATATTTTCCCCAGCCCTCCTCCAAGGAAAGATGTTGATAAATTTCTTCAGCTTTAGAACTGAAAACAAAAGTAAATTTGAAGAGGTTTCCAGCCCTGAGAAATCCCCCCCACCCCCCTACCCTCCCTCCATGGAAGAGGAAGTAGCAGTCTTGGGATGAATTTTGAGCTCTGCCCCATACTGTGAGGAGGAATTTACTGATCGTTTTAGGACAGGGACAGAGGGAGGTTGCTGGTGAAGGAGAGAAACCTCTGTGAGCGGTAGCCCTGAACCTACCTGAGGTAGCAGCTTTTGAGAAAAAAAATAGTATGGACAAAAGTGCTGCACCCTGTCTGAAACATGTACTTATGCCCAAGTCCAGTTTTCTGGCATCACCAACCCAAGATTTTTTTTTTTTCAATGCACCCTCCCTTTTATTTATTTATTTATTTGTTTAACCCAAGATTCTTGTATTAGCTCATGAAAGTGAAAGAGGGATAGTGCCACAAGGAAGATTGAATTTCCTGCTGGATGTCAGCTGGGGGCTCAGAAAATACTAAATTCAATGTAGGAAAATAAGAGAATATGAAATTTCTCATGCCTTATATTTTGAAGTTAAACAACTGAAGCTATGTGGATATAATAATAGTAAAATGATCAAATACGACACAGTTCTGCCTGTGACTTTCAGTTACTATTATTAGCTCTTTATTTCTATTTATTTATTTAATTATTGGCCACTTTGTATTGTCAAAGCAAAAGTTTCACTGTACAAAGTTAAAGACAGGGAAGACTTTATTCAAGGTTACTGCAATAGGGGAGAGATGTCAGAGCCAGTCTGAGCTCAATTCCTCTGAAATTAAGGGCAGGAGAGTTTTGAACAGCTGGGGTGGGGGAAATCCTAAGTCTTAACCAGGGGGAAAGTAAGTTTTCTTCCTGACAGGACGTAGTACAGCATGCAGCAGGGCACCCCCTGAAGTTAGGCCCCTACTCTCCCAGAGACCAGGAGATGAGAGCTATCTTCTTTGATGATTCCATTTCAAAGGGATGGATCCCAGGTCCTTGAGAAAGACATTCCTGGTTGAAAAACTAACAAGAGTCTTTTTTAAAAATTTACATCTCCAAGGGGCAAAAAGTTTTTTACAAAGACAAGCTTTCTAAAGTAAGCAATAAGCACTCTGAGAAAAGGGAGGCCAGGGGCTGAGAGTCAGGAAGAAGCCTGTGTAAAGTTTAGTCAAGCTGCAGGGAATGTTGAGTTTGCCTTGGTCAGTATGCAAAATTAAATACCACAAGATTAAATAATATTTTGTGAGTCTATTTCAGCATAAGTATCACTTTTTCCTCTTAATGTGCAATCCTGATTTTGAAGGCGTTTCTCACTCCTACTCTCAACATTCTGAAAGGGAGTAAAACCAAGATAAATGATGTTTCTAAAAACAAATAAAATACATGTACCGTTAGAAAACCCTAGGCCCAAAGGACCAAGACTCTGCAGACAACTGCATTTATTAAAGCATGGACCAGTGCTTGTACATAATTAAAAAGGAATTGCAACCCTTAATTGTGTCTCTTAAAGAACATTAGAGGAGACCCGTTTCATTACACACACAGTCACATCTCAAACCACATTTCTCCTTCTCCCCAGTTCTCCCACTCACCGTACTGGTCCAGAACCCTTCAGTCTATGAATTCCACAAAACTCTTACACATTCCCCCTGGACTTTCTCTCTCTTTTCTCATTTTTTCCTCTCTGAAATCTTGTCTTTCTTTCACATCTAATGATGAATTCCATACTTTTCAGATACAGAAAATATTCTGTACAGACCATACCTATTCAAGCTTCTTACATCCCTTTGCAACTCCCAGCATCTCAGACTAATTTATAAAATAAGATCAGATTGCTACGTAGGCAATACCTATATTTCTGTTACAGCTGCTAGTATTTTTAATCCCATTTGGAAAGGTTCACTCACATATGTATCAAACTGAAATAAGCCAATTCATTTCACTTTGTTTTCTAAGAAATGAAATAAAATAAGTAAATCCATGAAGGCTATGTTAGAATATGAGAGTTCACATTTTTACCACTCATTTAAGAGAAATAGTGAGTTTCCCCTCTAATTTATTTGAGGGAAAGGAACATATGTTACTATTTTTGATATCCTCAGAGTATAACTTGATGCATGTAACGTGATAAAAATAGTTGTGGAACTGAAGGAAAGGTTGGATTTTAATACCATTATAGTACTATTTTCTTAGTTCATTTTTTATTTATTTACCCAACAATTTTATAAGAAGAAGATTATGCGTGAAAAAATTGACCAGGTACTGTGAAGAATATAGAGTGAATATGAAACAATCCTCACCCCTAGAGAAGTTATAATCCAGTGTGTGGTGTAGAAGAGGGAAAAAACTTTCTATCTACCCTTCTAGGTTCTTGGTGGAGACTCCCACTGTAATAAAAAACAGATTAACAGGAGAAAAACAAACAGAAATTTAATAGCATGTGTACTTCCTGTAAACATGAGAGAGACCTAGGAAAATCTGGTAACTCTCCTAAACGGCCCAAGCCATCCCCTCATACACCATCTTCAGCTAAAGGCAAAAGAAAGATTTTGGTTGGGGGGAAGTCTACTGGTGAGAAGTTACCAGGGTAAGGTTGTTATGCAAATCATCACTTGCTCCACTGATAAGAGTTTCTAGAGACTCCATCATCCTTCTCTTCCAGGTACACAGCGGGAGACACCCTTACAAATGGAGATTTCCATTATAAATATAAATGGCTCTTACAAAAGTGTGACATCTACTCAAGTTTCCAGAGTTTTCCTTATGTCGTCTGTGTCTTAAAAATAATCAGCCTAAAATAATCTTTATGCTAAAGAGACATATGTTGCAGTGGCAAGTTTTGCTCCCCTTCAGTGGGGAGAAAGGCATGGAAGAGCATAAGCAGGGATTGTGAGAAAGAGACAAGCTTATCTATGTATAACCAATTACAATAGGCAAAATAAGGGATTTCTTCCAGCAGGATAAATTGGGGAAAACAAGGTGGCCAGAGTGGAAGTCAAACTGAGTCCATGGTAATTATGGTCTAGCTGGAAGGCTGGGTGGGGTAGTGCCATAAATAGGGACTGAAAGAGGGTGAGTTGTGCTGCATAACAGTGGTTTAAAGGAACAGATATAAGCATTTAGAGTAAATATTTATTTTGATCTTTTCCTACCTCTACACTCTAGGGGATCTTTTCATGAAGTATTTACATTTTGAAGGTAATTAGCAGTTTTCTATACTTATAAAGCAAACAAAGTATTCTTATTATGAAAGATTTTGTTTTCATCTACAATTTTTAGAAATTTGTTTTATTTTGACCATTTAATACCTATTATTCTCTTTTAGTCTTTTCACATGATAGCATTAAAATAATTGATATTTTAATGTAGGGTTTATTAACGTTGTTATCTTTATTAACTATGTTTGGCTGAATCCAGATTGCCTTAAAAAATCTTTCTAGACAGTCTATAGAAAAATTTACTTTAAAAAGTAGTTTTCAAAATGTAGTCCCTGGAGCAGCAACATCAGTCTTACTTGAGAACTTGATACAAGTGCAGATTATTGTACACAGCCCCAGACTTAGTGAAAAATTTTGGGGTGAGGAACAACAAGCTGTATTTTAATAAGCCTAACACATGTTGTGATCTGTGTTAAACTTCAAGATCAATTGTCTTAAAATATTTACCTACAAAAAGAAAGCTTGGACTCCTGCCAACGCGGGGGACACAGGTTCGATCCCTGGTCCGGAAAGATCCCACATGCTTCGGAGCAACTAAGCCCATGCACCACAACTACTGAGCCCACGTGCCACAACTACTGAAGTCCATACACCTATAGCCCGTGCTCCTCAACAAGAGAAGCCATAGCACTGCAATGAAGAGTAGCCCCCGCTTGCCACAATTAGAGAAAGCCCTTGGGCAGCAACGAAGACCCAACGCAGCCAAAAGAATTAAAAAATAAAAAAA
>NW_020172187.1:3493519-3524245 GCF_003031525.2 Neophocaena asiaeorientalis asiaeorientalis
TATAGCCCGTGCTCCTCAACAAGAGAAGCCATCGCACTGCAATGAAGAGTAGCCCCCGCTTGCCACAATTAGAGAAAGCCCTTGGGCAGCAACGAAGACCCAACGCAGCCAAAAGAATTAAAAAATAAAAAAAAAGAAGCTTAATCTATTTGTTGAACATATGGAGTCTCTTGTCTCCTCAGCCGTCTTGTAGAGCACTTTTCATTGCCAAATCTTTGTATATGCATTTATCCATTCATGTATGAAGAATAAAATAACCCTATATAGCTTATTCAGTATGAGTAAACATCTTAATGTTTATATTATCTTTTATTTTCAGTGTTTCTACCAAAACATAATAATATTTTGAGGGTCCTGAGTCTACACTTAATTATACTCCTAGTACATGACACTATAACATTCCCAACAAAATGAAAGAAAGCTTGTGCTACTCAGGGAAACTGAAAATAACAATATTAATAACATACAAATTAGTCTCAAAAGATTATAAAAAAACAGCAAAAAAAATTGTGAGTTCCTAAGTGACCTTTTAAATAACTGCTGACAGAATATCCTTCACAGAAATCCATCCATGGCTTGAAAGAAGTAATGGTGCATCCACATGTTGCCTCCAAATCTGGAAGGAGAGACTGGTGGCATCTGCTCCCTCCACCCTCAGTGGTCCCAGACAGGGTTCTGCTGTTAACACATCATGGGAAGGCCCTCTGTATCTGTGTCTTCAGTAACCGGGGATGCTGGTAAAGAAACTAATTTTAAGTGAAAATTTAGATACTAATAAATGATATAAATTATTGGGGAGGGACATTTATTAAATTATTTGTGTCTTTACACATTCCAATAAGCAAAGACACCTGAATGAAAATACAGGACCATTTTTTGGGGCTCCTAAATATCAACAACTGAACTCTACTAGATTTATCTCATGCTTTTGTGCAGTCACAGTGACTGGAGTTATTTATTTCCCCTTTCCCTTAAATGCTACCAAACTGTGATCATATTTTTCTATCTGCCCATTGATCTTTGGGAAGTCAAAACAAAACAAAACCTAAGAACCTAGCAAATTAGAATTAAAACTAGAATAATGTTAACTTTTTACTCAAATGAACAGATGACTCCATGTTTCTTCATGATAGACCCTTTTCCTCTTAAGTCAGAGAAAATTGTATTTACTTTATTGTTCCTAAATATTTTGCAAATGTTTTACAGTTGTCAAAAGTCAAACCCTCCAGTTACTAAAGATATCTCTATACTTTAAAACTTTTTTTATGTAAATGAATATGACATTCTACAATATTTAGCATTTTGATTATCAGAATGTGGATTTACCTGAATTTATGTGAATGAAAGTCTAAGGATTAACCTTATAATAAAACTAGTACAATATTTCGAGAAATATTGTCGCTTGGCTCACCACCAATTTAAGGACACCCTACAGTGTGTACTCCAAAAGGACTAGAAAACTAAGTTGCTTATCTATGGATATAAGTTAAAGCACTCGTGTTCACAATGCTTTTACCCTCTGTTAGCCAACCTTTTTATTTACTGTCCTTTAGCAAAGGGGAAAACAAGATGAGTCATTTTAGGAAGAGTAACCTGGATGTGCTACAGAGAATGTACTAGAAGCAATTAGTCAGGGGAATGAGTGAGCTGTCTTAGCCTGGAGTGAAGCAATGATGTCTGCTCTGGAGTGGTAACCATTTAATAGGAGATTCTGTTGAGCTCTTATAACACACTGTGCAAGAAAAATGAACATGATTCAGTTACAGATAGAATATAGATTGAAGGAGACGTATCTTGACAGGATCCTATATTACAAGAAATTAGGCACGAGGAAGAACAGAGATTTGAAAATGATGAAATGGGAAAAACATTTGGGCTAAGTGTATACGTTGGGGAGGAAAAAACTGTTCCACTACCCTCCTGAGTTTTTCTGGCTGGTCTAAGAATTAAATCGACGTGAGACAGATGAGCAGGAGAAAAGCCAATTTAATTTCATGCACAAGGAAGATCATAAAAATGATGCTCCGTAGTGACCAAAAGTGGGCAACTTTTATATCTTTTTACATAAAGAAACAATAAAATGTTGAGGTTTTCACAGGACAAAGAAGCTTAGGTTTTGGTGCTTAATTAGTAAGGAATTTAAGCAAAGTTTTGGCTTGGATAGTAAATTAGTGAAGAAGCAGCATGGTTTGTTTACACAGGCTTCCCTGTCTCTGCTGATAAGAATGTCTGTCCTTAGTCTCCTGGTCCAGGGAGGGCATCCTTTACATGGGAGATTATTTACTCCATTCAGGAAAACAAAAGAGGCTCAAAGAGTTCTTGTACCGGCTCCTTTTCAAGTAACTTTAACTCGAAATAATCAACATGCCATTGAGGCATATTTTGGGGAGAGCTGCCCTGGGTCCCAACCGTTCCTTCCTCGGAAACTTCCCTGGAAGTTTCACATACTCACAGCTGAGCTGGTAGATTGTTCCATCTCATCTAAGCAGTCACTTAGTTTTGGCAATACATCATATTAGTTTAGCTCATTTCAGGAGTGGTTCTATGTATAAATGAGACCTAAACTAATCTTGGTAACTGTTGTTTTATAATCACAGACCCTGTTATATGAGACGTGTACTATATATAAATCAATTTATGAACAATTTTTCCCTGTGGAAATTATTAACCAAAAAAAGTGTTCAAAACATGACATCAGTGCAAATATGAGACCATTTGATTGCCAAAAAAAAAAGAGGTGACTAATAAGGTCCAATTTAGTATCCCATTTTTGAGAAATGCATCATGGCAAGTTAGCCTAATGAATCTATAAATTGGAAATTATGAAAGAAAGTTAAATAATGATTCAACAAAAAAGGCAAATACAGAACTGAAGATTCTAATACTATTATTATTCCTCATTATTAAAGCAATCATGTTAAAAGTAACCTTTTAAATGTTTTTCTATTGTTGTTTTTGTTCTTGTTGTAATACATTTATATGCATCTTGCTGAAGACCTATAAATTACAGAAAGACAAAGAAAGAATTAAACTTAAATAATAAACTCATTATCACCAAATCACCAATTTTAATATATTGGTATATTTCTCATGAGGATTTTTTCTCCATATTTACTTATTATTTTTGAAAAAAAAATGTAATTGAATGAAATGCAGTTTGAGAGCTACATTTTCCCATATTAAATATATTTTCAAAAATATGATTTCAAGTGGCTGCTTTAATTCTTTTGAAAAATCTTCCACATCACATTGCCAACTTGTTTGATTTAAGTCATTTTTACCTTTTATCACCATTTATAACACTGGGATCATTTTCCTTGTACATATAGCTTTGTTTTTAAATCTTAATATTTTATTATGATGTATGTTCAGAGGAAGAATGTTCCACTTAAGTAATGCAAACTTTTTGAAGCATTTTTGTTTTAAAGACTGCTGTTAAATCATCGTCTTGAATAGTCATAGTTGTTAACACTTCATCAGAATAACGACAGGTATGCTTATGATTAGCTTATTGTATAAGTACTGTCCACACATTAGCTCAATTAAACTTCACCAAATGATGAATAAACTAGAACCGAGTATATAGTGCCAGTAAGAGTGGGGCATATCTGGAGATGTCAGATGGAAAACCCCGTACTTGTACACGATAAAATCCTGTCTTTCTTTTATTCTGGTATATTTTTATATAAAAGCTTGTCAATGTGATAGAAAGAAGAGAAGAGAGTAAAAGAAAGAACTCCAACCCCAGGTCCACAATATCTCTCATGGCTATCTTAGGGTATGTGCCCTTGAGCCTATATTCACATGCCTGCTACTAGTATTGTTCTTTCAGTGAGTTTCCCATATTGTTCTTCTGGCTGGTCTAAGAATTAAACTGACATGAGACAGATTAACAGGAGAAGATCAAACAAAAGTTTAAAAACATGTATACATGGGAGAGACCCAGGACAACTGAGTAACTCCCCCAAATGGCCAAAGCATAATCCTCCGCTAAAGACACAAAAGTATGTTGAATGTGGGTTGAGTTTGTTATGGGAGGTGACCAGGAAAAGCACAATAAACAGGGGTAAAGTTGCTATGTAGATTTAAGTCCTTGTTCTTTCTTTCTTTCTTTCTTTCTTTTTTATATCAATTTATTTATTTATGGCTGCATTGGGTCTTTGTTGTTGCACTTGGTCTTTCTCTAGTTGTGGCAACGGGGGCTACTCTTCGCTGTGGTGCGTGGGCTTCTCATTGCAGTGGCTTCTCGTTGTGGAGCATGGGCTCTAGGCATGTGGTCTTCAGTAGTTGTGGCACGTGGGCTCAGTAGTTGTGGCTCGCGAGCTCTATAGCACTGGTTCAGTAGTTGTGGCACACAGTCTTAGTTGTCTCATGGTATGTGGGGTTTTCCTGGACCAGGGCTCAAACCCGTGTCCCCTGCATTGGCAGGCAGATTGTTAACCACCATGCCACCAAGGAAGCCCAGTCTTTTGTTTTTCCATTGAGTTTCCAGAGATTTGGTCCTCCTCCTCCACCTTCTGGTACAGATAGAGGGAGACACCGTTACCAGTGGAGATTTCCCTCACAAATACAAATGTTTCTTAGAAAAGGGTAACTCCTTGTTGGTTTTCAGAATTTTTCCCATATATGCTGTTCCTTAGAAAATAACCAGTTTTAAATAATTAATATGCCAAAGGGACATAGTTTGGGGTGGCAAATTCTGTTCCCCTCAAATATTTATTATTTTTTTAGCACCTCAGAATCCAGGTGGACTGGCTTCCAGGGCTCATTTCTTTTTTCCTTTAGCATCCAGAAAACAACCACAAATAGAGCTTGGTGCTTGAGAGATTGATTTCTTTTTAAATCTTTGACATCTAAGGACATCCTTACTATCACACTTGATTGTTTCCAGTTTGGGAAATATTTTCCTCAGAATATTGATAAAATTGCTATCTTGACAAGTGGAATGTTATTCTTGGTTCCAATTATTTAACACCACTTTTTTCTTTCCAGAAATATTTAGGATTTTCTCCTTTACACAGATTTTGGAACTTTTATAATGGTTTATTTTAGTGTATGTCTTTTTTCAGTTTATTGTACTTGGTGATCTGTGGACCCCTTTAATCTGTAATAATATGGCAGAAAGAGGAAAATATTTGAAAACTCTGAAAAAGTTTAATATTCAGGAAAAATGTAAATTAACAGTTATCTTAAGGAAAATATATGAATGAAACATCAAAATAAAATACATTGAAAAGTTTAAAACATTACCTCCAAATAAGAGTGTAATTACCTCCAAAAAAGAGTGTAAGTCAGAAGAATTCTACCTGTGAGTAATTTCAAGCATATAACAGCCACTTCCCATTACATATAATTTGATCTTGAACATATAAAATATAGAAGTCTCCTCATGTATGTTCAGACACTGTCTAGTTTGGAAACCAAACTCTGAAGGTGGTAAAAGAAAACATAACTGTAGATGTAAAATTTTAAATAATCAAATTCAATTACAAATATAAAACATATCATGATGAAAAAATTTAATTTAAATATAGAATAAAGGTATAGAAATATAGAATTAAATATAGAAAATGTATACAGAAACATATACATTTATTATTTTTAAATATAGAAAATGGTATGGAAAATGTTTTCCTGCTTTAATAGAACTAGCTGTGCTTCTCAACCTATGGAAGGAAAATATAAGTTTTTCTATATGCTTATATCAACATTATCTACTGAAACTTTTGGTAATATTATTCAAAGTATATATAAATAAATCAGGCAAAAAATAAGGTGATCACATCTAGTGTTTCTTTTCACAGCTAAAGAAACTAAGTAGTCTTTCAATATTCTTGAACATCTTGTTCTTAATCCTAAACTATATCTCTGTTTTGTTTTTAATTGCTTGAGAAAGACTATTTTTTTCTTCCAGTTTTATTGAGATATAATCGACAAACAGCACCATATGAGTTTAAGGTTTACAGCATAATAATTTGACTTACATACGTCATGAAATGATTAGCACAATAAACTTAGTGACTATCCATCACCTCATATAGATACAAAATAAAAAGAAATTTTTTTCCATGTGATGAGAAATCAGTATTTACTATCTTAACAACTTTCATATATAGCATTTAAGCTGATTAATTAATATTAATCATGTTGTACTTATATCCCTAGTATTTATTTATCTTACACTGGAAGTTTGTACCTTTTGACCAACTTCATCACTATAGAAAGATATTATATTATTATTGACTATATTCCCCATGCTGTACATTTCATTCCTATGACTCATTTATTTTGTAACTGGATGTCTGTACCTCTTAATCTCTTCATATACTTTACTCATCCCCCTACTCACTCCCTTGTGGCAACCACCTGTTTGTTCTCTGCATCTATGACGGTTTTGTTAACATTGGTTGATTTTTTTGTTTTTGTTCATTTGTTTTGATTTTTAGATTCCACATATAGATGAAATCATATATCTTTTTGTCTTTCTCTGTCTGACTTCCTTCACTTAGCATAATACACTAGGTCCACCCATGTTGTAGCAAATGGCAAGATTTCATTAATTTTTATGGTGGAGAAATATTCCATTTTATATATATATATATATATATATATATATTCCACATTTTATTTATCCATTCATCTATTAATGGCTATTTAGGTTGCTTCTACATCTTAGCTTCTGTAAATAAAACTGTAATGACCATAGAGGGTGCACTTATTTTTTCTAATTATTGTTTTTGTCTTCTTTGGGAAAATATCCAGAAGAGGAGTTGCTAGATCATATGGTAGTTCTATTTTTAATTTTCTGAGGAACCTCCATACTCTTTTCCATAATGGCTGCACCAATTTACATTCCCACCAACAGTGCACTATGGTTCCTTTTTCTCCACATCCTCACCAACACTTGCTATTTGTTGTCTTTTTGACAGCTGTAAGGTGATATCCCACTGATATTTCAATTTGCAATTCCCTGATGGTTAGTGATGTTGATGGTTAATGATGGCTTTTCTGTGTCTGTTGGCCATCTATCTGTATGTCTTCCTTGGAAAAATATCCATTCAGTTCCCCTGAGCGTTTTTTAATTGGCTTGTTTGTTTTTTGGATATCAAGTTGTATGAATTCTTTGTATATTTTAGATATTACCCTTTTATCAGGTATATCATTCGCAAATATCTGTTTTTGTTTGTGTTTTTGGTTATGATTTTATTTATTTATTTTTTGGTTTTCTTCCTATGTACAAGCTTCTCTAATAAATGTCTCAGAAGTTGCAGTTTAGCTACTCATATCTATTTTATCTATGTTCCATCTCAGCAGTGCTACCCTTTGGGATCTAGTCAGGAGAAAGGAATAATTCTCTAGTTTGTAGAAAACACTATTCTGAGGTAAGCAGTACATGAATAAGATTAAGTGATGAGGATCTAGGTCTCTCTCTCTCCCTCTCCCTCTCTTTCTCTCTCTCTCTCTCCCTCTCTCTCTATATGGGGAAAATATTAATCTGTAGCACTATGTGATGGGTAACTGACCCATGATGTTAAATAATCTGTAATAAATTTAGCTTAAATATATGTATTTCATCTTACAAAGTGAATTCACATGTATTTACAAGCCAGGGGATCTACTTTCTAGCCTTTGTCCTTCCATTGATTATAACTCACCTAATCTAGCATGATGGGTTTACAGATTAGAGTACTGCAAGTAATATAAAGTGATTTCTCATGAGTGGGGAGACATCAGAAATCTTTCTTCTGAAAGGGAGTGACATAATACAATCTAGGATTTGGAAAAATAAAATGGAGATGATGAAAATTACAATGGAGGAACAGGAAATTGAAGAAAATGTTAAAAGTTTAATATGTCCTAGGAAAGAAAGTAGTAACAGTAAATATAGAAGAATTGCGCAAAGTTTTGAGAAATATTTTAGACACTCTCAAAGGACTCAACCAAAGAGGATGAAATAAGAAGAATCCTTTCATATAGCCTATTGAATATATGGAAAGTGGTTGTGGGGGGAAGGAGTTGGACAAACAATTTGGTGTTAGGTTCATTGTAAGGTGTCTATAGACCATCTAAGTGAGGATAATTAAGGAGTAACCCAACATTCAGGTCTAAATCGATGAGAGCAATTTGGAGCCATCGTAATGTTGGTGATAAGAAACATTCTTCTGGATGTGGAATAACTTAGCAAGAACTTATAAGAAAGAAAAAATTATGACAACAGACCTTAAAGCCTAATGAAAGAACATTTAGGAGGTGGGTGGTTGAACTGGAACCAGTGAAATAAAAGAAACAAGGAGTAAAAGGTTAACATAGAATGTCTTGGAAGTTAGGGGAGAATAAAACTTCCAGAGGAGAATGATTTATTGCATCAAAACTCAAAAAGGAATCAGGATTTTAAAGAGAGTCGACTTTTTGTAAACATTAGATTTGGTTATTTCATCCGAGCAATTTAAACTAAGAATTAAGGGTGCAAATTGTTGTCTTGGATTGAGGAGTAACTGGGAAATTACAAATGGAAGCAATGAATAAGATTACTTTAATGGTGAAGGGTAATAAGTAGGGAATCAGAGTGCTCTCTTTAGAATGAAAGGCCAGGATACATTCATGATATGTTAGTAAATATGGAAAGACCAGTGGCCTAACTTTAGAAAACAGAAAGAGCATAGCTTCCTGTGAACAGCAAGGATTGAGATCAGGATGGGCAAAAAGAGAAGTGTTCTTGGGAGTAAAAATGGATGATGACAATTGGGTAAATTTAAGCATGAAGATATTAAGTGTAATTCTTATGTCAGTGAAATAATAATTTCCAAATTTTGTTTTTAATTCTTACACACATTTAATTAATGAACCCATTTATTTAAGACATTTAAATATAAGATAAATGTACTTTAGAATAATGGTAATTTTGAAACATCCATAAAACTGAGGATGATAATGTTGATACTGACTAGGGCTATTTCCTTGAGTCTAAATTTTATACAAAACCTGGAACCTAAATTATAGTGTAAAGGAAAAAATATATATATCTTCTTTGAGCCAAGAAAAGCTAAATTTGATTTCAACTATAATAGTTTAAAATCTAATTTTGGATAAATCCCTTTTGCAAACAACTTACTGTAATTTAATTATGTTTTGCTTTTACCATCTCTCCCTATTTCATTTATTTATTTCTCAGTTTATTCCTATTTTCCTCACGAAAGACTATTTTTTATGTTTTATAAAAAGCATATTTCCAAGTTTACTAATTATTTGAGACCTCCAAATTCAATGCTGTATAAATGTCAGAACATTATTAAAATGGGCAAAGTTTCAGGAAAACACAAATGTGTCTTCATGAAAACTCCAAAAGTCTATATAATTTTTATCACAGATTTGTCACATTTATATTCTTATGTATATATACATATATATATATATATATACAAATTAAAAATTCTCATATGTATCTTTTCACAGAAAGAGAAATAGAGGGATAAATATAGATTATAGAAATAAATATAGTTATGAATATTCACTTTGTTTTATGTTGATACTCATTAGGGTTTTTTTCTAAATATTCCAGTTTTCCTTTTCCAGATACTTCTGTTTGGGGTGGAGCAGCATCGATATTTTTGGCTAATGAATTTGACTGGGAATGATGTGACCAGTGGGGAGAGAGATTAGTGCTGGTGGTAGACTTTGCAGATGCTCTGGATGATGGCTGCTCCATCAGATGATCCAGAGTGAGAATGATGACAAAGGAGGGTTGTCCTGGTGGACCTTTGATGGACACATCTCATAAGCAAGAAATAAGGCTTTGTGACTTTCAGCTGCCTGAGATTTGTTCAAGCAGCCTAATTTAGTCTACCATGAGCAACTGACTTACCAACCGTTCAAAAAATTGTTAACTGACCAATTTACAGTGTAGCCACATGAAGTGGTATCCAATTAAAGATTCCTTCCCTTAGGCTTTTATATGACTTAATGAGAATGAAAACTGAGAAATTCCCCCTTATTAGTGATGTTACATTTCATCAGAATATACTGTTTTACGAGTATATATAATCACTACTAAATTTTTAGTGAATTTTGAAGTTTTAGAAAGATAACTTTAGTAACTTAAGGAAGTCTAGTTCTATTATTTTTGGGGAAAATTATCAGTTTTTCATGCTTTAATTGACTCTTTTAAAAATTAAAACATATCTGACTCTTTTAAGTAAAGGGCTATTTTTCTGGCCTGGATGTGCACAGTTGTCTGGTAGTTGCGTGTTTAGCTGGGAGGGATCTCTGCTCCTATCAGAAAATGTTTAGTGCAGTTATTCTCAAAACACGAAAGGTTCTCAAGCCAGACTTCCTTGCGTCTGAATTCATATCCATTATTTACCAACTGTGATCTTGGTCAAATTACTCAACCTGTATTAACATGCAATTATTCTCATTTATAAAATAAAAACCTCTCTACATGTACTATTCTGAGAATTAAATTTAGTAACATATATAGAGCACTTAAAATGTGCCACAGACAAATTAAGTTATATTTTTAAAACTATAAGTAGGTTTGTCATGGCAATATAAAATAAATAAGTATAAATTAATTCATTAATTTCATTAATTAATGAGATGACTTACCTGGAAGATGTTGACTAGTTCATAGGGCATTTGAAAAGATATATATTTATAGGAAGTTTAATAAAGACATTTGAGAATAACATTACTAAATTAAATACAAATCTGGTTACTGACCTACAGAACAATAAATAATAAACCTTTGAAGTTATTTGTTTCCACTGAACAGAAATGATTTGCATCTCTACTGGACAAAAATCTACATACCACTTAGGTCTGTGACTTTTAATTAATAGTCAACAAGTAATTACTTAATACAAGTAATTTTAACTCACTCTATCAGATGCTGTCGGGGTACCTCTCACACTGCTATGATGTTACCATTTCAACTTGCCATAGCAACTTCTAGCTGCCTGTGTTTGTATCTATGAGCCTGAGAGCTTTCAGAATCTTCTTCCCTGAAAGGCAGAACAGAAATTCTCAGGAATTCACACTCTTTCCCTTCCTCAGCATCTCCCCAATCCAGCATGCAGCCCATGACTATACTTGGTGGGAGATGGGGTGTAAGTACCTTATCCTTCTCACCGCATCAGTTGGGGTATTTCTGAAGTGTATTTTTCATGGTTGACCAGAACTTGCCCAAGGAATAAACCCTTCACTTGTAATCCCCACTTCAATAATTGACATAATAATGCAAACTTCATTTCCTGCATTCTCTTCCCTCCACCAGCTTACTCCACTTTAGGTGTTGTCTACATCTCTCCAAAAACTACTTCCACTGGAACTCTTTGCCCAGAGTTTGTTTCCAGAGAATCCCAACTGAGAACTGCAAATCCTGGAAAAATTCTCAGGGCCTAACATAGCTTCCATCAACCAGTCAAGCCTGTAGGGGCAGCTGACTAAGTACCCTGTTGTGCCTGAGCAAAGCCTGCTGTTGCAGGGTGATTGTCCCCCTGCTCACTATCAAAAGAACAGGCGTAGGGAAACATCTCTCCACTTCCCACCACCCACAATCTAGGTCTTAGCTCCCATTAGTTACCATTTTTGCTCATCATTGTAGAGAACTTAGTACAGTGTCTCATACATAATAAGTAATTGACAAATATTACTTGAATATTGTTCAATAAATAAAGAAGAGGAAATAGAAGCAAACATAAAAGTGGTGCTCTCAACTTGTCAAAGAGCTAAAGACAACAACAGACTTCTGACCACACGTATTTCCTGGCAAAATAAAAAGTGAAAATACTGTAAATTTATACTTTTTAAGTATCACCTTTCATAGATCAGTTAAAAAAACAATGGTGTGCCCAATGTTATACACCATCATCTAATTTCATTTCCATGTATAAATTTATTATACCAATTATAACTTACTTTATTATATATATATTCTAAAATAAAATGAAGACAACTGACAGAGACTTGTAAGAAACCAATTAATTTGATCATTAGTCTTTTTCCTTTTGAAATTTAAGTTGTGAAAAACAGAACAGATATTCACAGGGTGCTATGGAATGGCAAACTATAATCCTAGAACCTCTGCATAGAGGACATCTTGAGTTCAGTTACACAGTCTAGGTATTTTCAAGCTGTGAAGTCCTTAATTGTTTTTTCTTTATTGGATCTTTAAATTTTATGGGGAGACTACAGTTGTTTATGTGTTGCCTTCTTAACTTAAAATGAAACTACACAAGAAGTAAAGTTTATATCTAAATGTATCTCCCTCCTGATAATTTGGAAATAGGGGATCCATGTAATTGTTTCTAATAATTGTTCATCCATAGCTTGCTGCCCTATACACATAGTCAAATTATAAAAGGTATTGGGGCACACATGTTTTCTTACAGGTTATGCAGGTTATGTTTGATAGAATTTTGTTGGTGACCACTTTCTGTACTAAGATGTCTGTTTTGTAATTTTTTCCTGATTATTATTAGTTTAAAAAATTACATTTTCTTTATATTGCTGTTGTGACTCTTCCACAGTAGAAAGCTAAAATGATATATTTTAATAAAATTTAAGTTCATAATATTGTATATTAGGTATTGTCAGTGAAATATTGTTAATAAATTTAGACATTTTGTGGAAACCATAGATTGATGTCCTGATAATATTATTAGACCCTGAGCAGAAAAAAAAAAATTCAGATGCATACTTTAAAAGTCTGAAACCTATTTATTTTATCAAAAAAAAAAAACAGTAAAATCAATCATATATTTTAATGTAGTTCAGCAAGATCATTTCTCATAGGTATTAATGTAACAGAAAGGCAGTTAGCTCAAAATATTTCTGGCAGTTCTAAAGATGCTTGAATTTTATAGCTGCCCTTTCTCACCTATGTTTGGGGGTGGGGGAGGAGAAGGCTGGAGGTGAGCATCAATTAAATGAATGATAAGGTCTTTGATGGATAGATTTTTTTTTCACCTTTTTAATTTAGAAGGTAAAACTTTCTAACACAGTTTAAGTTGAAAATTATGGCTGAGATAATAGAGGTCTGACTCCAGTGCAAGTTAAAGAGGAAAAAGTCGCTGCTCAAATGTCAAGACATCTTGTGGTCTAAGATGATTAAAACCAAACTGTTTGCTATATAAATCCCAAGGTGCAGCTATATCTCAGCTTTGGTGACATTTAGTCAGTGACTTTTCATAGCTTGTTAATAATGTATAGCTGTCCCTATATAAATCTGCAGTGACAGAAGTGGCCATTTGTAGTGGAGCAGTTAATGAGATTTATTCTTGACAAAATGCAGATTTGAAAAGTATTTCTACAAAATCAAGATTGATGTCAAAAGAAATCATGCATTTAATGGACCATGGCATCATAACCATTTTTGAGTGTCTTAACCAAGATCACAGAATTTTGTTCAGTGATATATTTATATTTTTAGTCAGCCTTCTATACAGCCCAACCCCCCAGCCCTCTCCACCACTAGTTTCTACTTATCCTGCATAAATCAGAAGTCTTCACCTTACAAATCACTTCCTCAGTGGGAGTTTTCTCACCTTTGACTTGGTTAGTTCCACGTCATTCATGTAAGTTTCTCATGGTAAGGCTATACCATACATTTTCATGAGTATTACTTTGATGTCTGTCTTTCCGACTGGACACCACTAACAGGTTTCTTAATAAATTTTTAGCTTTCACTGAATCCTTAAATGATTGCTCAACCATTGAATCAACATTAACATGTGTTGAAATGAATATTCTTTGCTGAAGGAAGAGCTGTCTTTGTTAGACAATGAAGTGAAGTAAATTTATGTGCATATTCTGACTATTCAATATTAATCTCCCATTAATTATTTCATCTCAGTGGAGACAGAAAACTACTGATTTTAGTCATGGCTGTATCTAATATGTCAACATAAACCCTGACATGTGTACAAATAATGCACAAACTATGAAATGCCACAAGGCAGTTATGAGACAGAAGAAAAGGGAATATAAGAAAGGAAATGACTTTACAAGTTAGTTGTTAGTTTTTATTTAACATCTATAAGAACATAAATAACCCCCAACTTTTGCTGATTTGAAGAGGGTTATCAGTATTTTGCAATTAATGAAAATAATAGATATTTATTATGAAAACTTCAAAAATGAAGAGCAAAAAATATAAAACAAAAGGCTGGAGCAAACTTGTCATGTTAATAGGTCAAACATGACTGAATACTACCAATTTCATTTTCAGAACCCACTTAAATAAATTTTCAAAACTGAAACAGTCACTGTTAAATTTTGCTGTAGTTCCATCAACAAAAGCATAAAAGATGTATATTAGTTTCCTGGCTGCCATAACAAAGTACCACACACTGGGTAGCTTAAACAACAGAAATTGTTGTTTCACAGTTTTGGAGGTTAGAAGTCCAAACTCAGGGTGTTGGCAGGGCTGGTTCCTGCTGGGAACTGTGAGGGAACGTTCACACCTGTAGTAACTTCTGAGAGCCTCAGGCACCCCTTGGCTTGTAGATGGTGGTCTCCCTCTATCTTCACATGCTCTTCCCTCTGTGTGTGTCTGTCACTGAATCCAAATTTCCCCTATAGATAAGGATTAGGATCTCCTCCAATGACCTAATCTTAACTTGAATATATCTGTTCAAAGATTCTATTTCCAAACAAGGTTATATTCTGTGGTACTGGGGTTTATGCCTCTTTTGAGAGACACAGTTCTACTCCATAACAATATGCAATCTAAAAATATATGAGTGTATATAAATATAGATAGATAGATACATAGACACAGAAATGTATACACTGCTTTCACATAGGCTGTACATGGGCTTTGCAAACATGAAAGTTAACTACTGACTAATATGTCAAATTTTGCTTACCTGGTATTTATTGCTAGTTATATAGATGCTTTCCAGTTACTTGATGTTAGAAATGACACTGGAGCTGGTGTTCTTATCTGGGGCTTGGAGTCCTCTTCCAAGTCCACGGGTTATTGACAGAATTTGTTTTCTTGTGGCCGCTGGACTGAGTCCCAATTTCCCATCAGCCAGGGAACACTTCTTGCTCTAAGATGTCACCCATGGTTTCTTCCTGCATGGTCCCCACATTCACAACTTGGACTTTTGCTTTAGTTCTTCTAGGCCACACAGTGTGAGTCTCTCTGCCTCTTTTGTACCAGTCAGAAAAAATCTCCTTGCTTATAAAGCACTCACTCCATTGGGTTAAACTTACCCCAGGCACTCTCTCCACTGCCATGCAACTGGACACAATCAGAGTGATATTTCATCACAATCATGGGCTTCACCCATACTAGAGGTGGCAGGGGAGATTAGGCATGACTGTGGTAATCGTGGAATTCTGCCAACTATAAATACCCCATTAGTTCATCTTTGCCTTTGTGATGATAACTTTTCTAGAATTCCTGGCATAAAAATTACTAACTTAAAATAAATGCAAACATATGAAGCTTTTAAAACATATTGCTAAAGTCTAATATTCACTCCCACCAGGATGCCCGGAGTACTTGTATACCCGTGCATCCCCAGTAACAGAAATTTATCTCAACATGAGAAACAATACACACAGGTACATGTGCATTATTTTCTGTAGCATGAAAGAAACTTTGCAGACGCATAGCTCTTTACCCCAAAATACTTCCATATTTTCAAAGGTTAAGAATATTCAATTACATGATCACAGTAAATTATTAAATTGTTTCTCATCAAATATTTACTCACTAGTTTTAGCATGCTTTGAAGGAAGCCCTGCAATCTTACCCATTCATGACCCAAAGAAAATACTGTCTGGGGACACATGCACACACACATAATTATAAATTTGTTTATAATTTTTAAGTGTTTTATACAGAAAATGTCTTAGGCTATCTACTTCTCTCATTTTCTGAAAACAAGTGTCTTTTTATTATTTTTAATCCACACTGTATATATTATGAAAACATTTTATTGAAGATCTCCGATTCATCTTCACTTTCAAAAATATAAAATTGTATCCTTACTCACGGAACTTCAGTAATCAGTAAGTCATCATTTTTCCTACTCTTTTGATCCCTAAGTCATCATTACTTCATAGGCTAGTTTTTCAATATTATTATTTCAATTATTTAAGTATAGCACTCAGATATTATAACGTATTATCTTTTTGGCAGAAGCTATAAACTACTCTGAAATATATTCTTGTGAAGGTTAAAGAATAGCAAGCAGTTCCTTTTAGAGAATTTAAGCATGTGGAAACAGGAATTTAACTTATCCATCTTAACATTGTGCCTTTTTTTACTTAATATAAATAACAACCATCAGAGAGCAATAATAAAAAGAGAGCACTAAAAATATCACCAGCACTTAAAATGTACCCAAATTTTCATAACATTGTAATAAGTATATTTTTACATTATTTTTTATTACATTTACTTTTTAAATTCATCCTCAAGCTAGACTTATAATTTCAGTTTAAATATAATCCTGAAATTATACATGAGAAAATCTTATGGATATTTATAAATGTAAAATTTACATCATTGATCAAGGTCACACAGCTGACAATTCCCAGAGATCTTATTCATCTCTGTGTCGTCTCCATGTCAAGAATTCCAAAGCCTTAGCTCTGAATACCGTACTTCCTGAATATTTCACTCTATACTGTCTTTGCTTCTGTTTAATCAAATGAACCTTCTGGAGAACTCCCCATGGAGTCAGTTTCAGATCCAAGATTACATACAGGATTGATGTTCCCAGTAAGAATCCAATATTATAATTTGTCTAAAATAGTTCTACTTTAGGTCATTTAAACAAATCATTGAATTCTTAAGTCTTCTGTTTTATTTGTTGATTCAAACATACGACTGCTGCGGTGCCTGGTTTTCAATGTTCCATCACTCAGAAATGTGTTCATTAAAATCTCCTAATCACCTAGCATTCAGCCTGGACTTTAACGCTGAGATAGACCTAAAACTTCCTATTAGTTGGGTGGCAAAGTAAAATAGTAAACAGTATTTATTCCCCAAAGAAATTCAGCTATATCATAAAGGCTTAGTTGATGTGAAATAATAAAGTTCTGATGAATGGAATCCTAAAGAACTATTTCTAGTTATTTGCTCGCTAAATTAGGAATTTAAAGAAAAAAAAAAAGCTTTATATAGAAAAGAATTACCAATGAAGGAGTTTAGGCAGCTGACATGCTGATGCTGCATTCTGTAAGCTCATACAGAGATTCCTCCCACCCAGTAATACGCGTTATTTTGATTCAGAGCTATGTATCACAGGTAAGTGATCGTGACATGCTCTGTTAGCAATTGCAAGGAAGACCACCATATCAACCACACAAAAAGTATATTTAGGTCGGGTAGGCAGAAATCAGGAATTGGTTTGCAGAACACATTATTTCCATACATATATATGTTTTTCTTCTCATTATGCTTTCATAAGGTCATATTATAACGTTCTACTATTTCTTTGGGTATTAGTATATTTAAAGTGGGAAATGATAAGTATAAATATACTAGCTTTGCAATAATTCTTAGGAGTATAGTTTCTGTCATCAGAGAGTATGCATTTCTAAAAGGCATTTGAACATTAAAAAATAACAATTTTATAAATTCTGTTATGATTCTGTCTCACAATAGAAAGACAGATTTTCTGTGTTATTTTTTCTTGTTCTCTTAGTTCTTACTCACTCCTCTCCATCTCAAATCTTTTATTTTATAAGAAGACCAAATACTGTATTAAGGCTCAGTTAACTTCAACAAAAAAATTACAAACAAGCAACTAAACTAATTCAATGAAAAACATACTTAGAATATTTATGGCTCATAAAAACCGGAAGTTCACTTATGCTGCTAACTTCAGGCATAGCTGGATCCAGGGATGACTCAGTCCAGAAATTATTTCTCTGTCTTTTGATTCTACTCCCCTGTATATATTGGCTTTAGCTGAAGGTGAACTCCATACACAGAGTGAGAAAAACTGCTGTTGATAACCTAGACCTCAATCTTCTCAGGCTACAGTCTGAAAGAAAGACCAAATCAACTCATAAGAAAACTATTTGGCATTGCTTGAGTCAAATCCTCACCTCCAATCCAAACCAAAGGGGGTTTGTAATAGAGCAGGTTGGACCGCTTCTACCCTTTAGATGACACAACGTAGGATTCCACTTTAACCTCAGACCACCGCTCTCCCACCTGGCCCCCTGCCCTACCCACAGGCACTCAGGATTCCCTTAGCGGAATGGATGCTGAGCATACAGACAGCACAGACCTTCTGTGGGTGGGATGATCACACTTATCACATTGCCTGAAATAGTTCTGGTTCATGCCTGTTGTTTTTCTGTGCTAATTAATAGGAGGATCTCCTTTAATCCTCAAAGTATGTAGACTTAGATGCAAATTATAACGTCATTTTATCTGTGCATAAGAGCACATCTCTTTTCTCCTGAGAATGGAAGTAGGTGCATTTAGAAGAACTAACAAGTTGAAAATATTTTCTTTTCTTTTTTATTTCTATTAATTACAGAGTGGGTACAAGATTCTTCTACCCTTTCAAGGTAAAGAAGGGCTTTAGAAAGAATGAAAAGAACAGATAGCTTGTTTTTGGTAATGTAGCAGTTGGACCCATGTTGAACCTCTGGCAGAAATTTTGATTGCTCCCAAAGTGAATGTGAGTTTTCTGCACAGGCACTATTTCATTCATTATTTCTCCAAAGAAGAGGAAACCTATACATATTGGAACAGATGGATCATATGGGTAAAATGATATATAGACAAGGGCACAGTATTGAAGGGGCCACATCACATGTCCCATGCTCACTCACAGTAAAAGATCTTAAAATCCCTGGGGGAAAAATGTATTTCAATTGTAAATATAAGAAAATATACGTATACAACTATGGAGAGATCCAGAAGATAATATATAATAGTATATTAAATTTCAGCTGTCTTAATTTATAAAATGTGATCACATTTCTATATGTTCTGAAAACACGTAAACATAAAAGTTTATCAAAGTAGAAGTTAAATCCAAACACAAACTCTGAGTAATATTTCAAACAAAAGCTGCTATGATTTAAGGTGATTTTACTTTAAATAATAGTCACAACAAACAGGCTACGGGAGAATCAAACAATAGGAATTTATTTCCCCCAAATAAGAAATCCAGAAATTGGTGATTCCAGGTTTGTTTCAGCAGCTCAATGATGTCATCAAGTAGGTAGGATCATTCTGCCTTTCTGTTCTGCTCTGCACAGCCTGTCTGCACTTTTTGTTTTCTTGGACACAGTGGTTGCAACACCTGCAACTTTTTTAAGCGTGAAAGGAAAGCTGAAAGTGAAATCAAGTGTTCTTTTCTCAAAGTGGTCCTCACCCCCTGCTGTAGTGTCTGTGTGCCTGTGTGTACGTGTATGTATGTGTGTGTGTGAGATATATTGCTCTTCTTATGCTACACCAACACATGGGACCCACACCTGTGTGTGATTTTCTCTCTGGAACATATAATCTCTACTGTGTCAAGTAGCAAAACAATATAATTTTGAGCAGTTCTATTGTGATGATACTTCTTTACAATTCAAGACAAAATCTACCCCTCTACCTGGTAAGGAAGGCTTTCATTTCAACTCAACAGTTTTTGTTAAGTAGAAATGTCACCTAAGTAACTGGAGGAGATACCAAAAGCCCTAAGCTTCTTGGTTAGGACAGCTGACCTTAGATTCTGAGCTCAGTGCCCCACAGCCATTTATCCAAGATTAGACACTCAATGTGCTTAGTGAATACAAAGAACAGGAGGGAAGATTCAAATGTTATTTTTGTTTTCATCATGAAGTATAATAAAGCCAATTTTTCTGTCCTTTGCATGCATGTAATTCTTCAGTGTAGGGGATTCCCATATAATGCCTTTTCTCCAAAAACATGAATAGGACTTTTTAATTAAGGTATTTTCACTTTGTAACTTAAACGTCTATTCTACCTTTGGGGCTTATGTAGTGAAAATAGGAAAAAAAATATTTGTATAATGCTAATAATTAACCATAGTTTTAAAAATTCACAAAGTTGATCAAGAATTTTCATATAATAGGAACTTCTGTGAAGGTTATTAAAATGGCTTTTGTTCACCTTCTAAGACCTGCCTTAAAGTTTTATTGGCATGTTTTATCTAACTCTACTTCAAAACTCATGTCTTTGCTTTTCCTTCATTGAGTATATTCCTAGCATTTTTCTTCTGATTGTTATCCAGGCATAGACTTCTTTTGAGTTACAGATAAGAAGCAGGGGTTATGAATTCATATGTTGAGGCCTTAACCCCTGGAATTTGACTATATTTGGAGATAAGATATTTAAAGAAGTAATAAAGGCAAAATGAGGTCATATGAGTGGGACCTCATCCAATATGATTGAGGTCCTTCAAGAAGAGGGGCTGAAGACACAGACAGAGGGAAGACCATGTGAAAACATCAGAAGAGGACAGCCTTCTACAAGCCAATGAGAGTGTCCTCAGAAGAAACCACCCCTGCTGACACCTTTATCTAGAATAACTGGGACCTCATCCAATATGACTGAGGTCCTTCAAGAAGAGGGCTGAAGACACAGACAGAGGGAAGACCATGTGAAAACATCAGAAGAGGACAGCCTTCTACAAGCCAATGAGAGTGTCCTCAGAAGAAACCACCCCTGCTGACACCTTTATCTAGAACATGTAGCTTCCAGAATTGTGAGAAAATGGATTTCTATTTTTTAAGCCACCCCATCTGTGTTACTTTTGTCAGCCCTAACAAAAAACACAGGCAGGCAAGAAAGTGAACAAGAAAGAAAATTCCTGAAGCAACTAAGGCACTGTTAAAAATATAAAATCATTAAAGACAAATTAGTGAACTGAATACATTGTCATCTTATTAAAATATTACTTGGTAGGGAACTAGGAACACCTGCATCATGTTCTTAACATCCCTAAAAATTCCAGAGGGAAAGACGTGTTCAAGGAAAATGCTTAAAATGAGCTCACTTTGTTACTTTGAGGCTATGGCTTTAAACTCCCTCCTCCCCAGTACAAAATATTTGATGACAGATGATGTCAAGGAGGATGTTTTTGGCCCAATGAAGATAGTCTAAAAATATACAGGCTGGATGGCCTGCTTCTTCTAGGAATCTCTCAAAATATGAATGCTGAAGAGAACATGAAAAATGGAGAGAAGTTCCTTGAGCCCAGACAGGAGCTGCATCTTGTGGAGGTAGAGTAGCCAGCTGCATAATATTTAACAGATCATAATAATTATAATTAAAACAGGATACATTTATTGACTTTAATAGACAGTTTTTTTAGTTTTTGTATTTTTTACAAACACAATTGACATTTTCACTATTTCAGATATATTAGAGAATCTGGTTAGAACTTCTGTAGGGAAGCAACATGTAGCTATCTATAACTAAATGCCATTTCAAAAAGAAGCAGAGTCTGTTAGAAGTTTATCCCTAAATGTATATTTACATTAAAGTTTGAAAAGCACTTACACAGATTGTGCTCTCTGACCATAATGTACTCATATTAGAAATAAAAAATGAAAATACAACATAGTTATTTCACAGCTAGGAGTTTTATAGAGTTCATGACATACTTCTTGCAACCCATCTTTTTGATAAATGTGACTCTACTATGAAAATCAGTTTCTATAATTGGAGCTCAGATTTGTTTTTCTTCCTATCAGTTTTCTAATGACACACTTGCAAATTAGAGAGAATGATCCTAAGTAAATATACAGTTTGGTAAATAAGTAGAGGTCAGAATAATCAGTATTTTTTTTTTGGCGGTACGCAGGCCTCTCACTGTTGTGGTCTCTCCCGTTGCGGAGCACAGGCTCCAGACGTGCAGGCTCAGCAGCCATGGCTCACAGGCCTAGCCACTCCGCAACATGGGGGATCTTCCCGGACCGGGGCAAGAACTCGTGTTCCCTGCATTGGCAGGCGGACTCTCAACCATTGTGCCACCAGGGAAGCCCTCAGTATTTTAATAAGCCTAATAGAAGCCATAGATGCTCTTGAGAGAAATAAATTATCTGGATATAAACAATCCCAAAGGCATTTCTTAAAGTTCAATTTATGCAGTGATTTATTCATTATGAGCTGATGTAGGCTGATGAGTGGCAGGTTAGTTTTTTAATTCCTTTACATTATTTCACGGAGAATTATAGAAGCATTTATGTCTTATGTTGGAGAATTCCTCACCATATTGGCTATATTAGCTATATTAGTTACACACAATTAAAATACTTTCAGAAATTTCTGATTCCACACTGAGCTAGAACATATTACATTCAAATATTATCTTTGAACTAAAGTCCAGAAATAGCATAAATAGCAATTATTTAGAAAGAAGTATACTTTGTACATTTCCATTTCTCTGTTATGCCTTGTGGCAAGATGGAAAAAATTGCCATGATTCAGACTTTTCATTTTGGTACAGTCATATGCATAAAAAGATGGAAATTAGAGAAGTACAATAATTTTCAAAATATGTAATATACTGTTAAGTACAAGGGATCTTTTTTCCCCTGAGTATTTGTTATTTAGTGATATTTTTCCAAACCTTGCTGCTCTAGGATTGTGTTGAAATAAAAAAATGTCACTTTTAATATTAACCCTAACTCAAATATGGCTCTGAAATAAATACTATATTGAGATATCAGGAATCTGTCCCTTGATAACTTGCAGAAAATACAATGTAAATACAAGGGAAATCAACTTAAGAGTAAAATTTAAAATCTTGCTAAAGATACAGGATCCTGTGAAACTAACCAAAGTTCTGCTGGGGAATTGCTTCAATCACACTCTATGCCCATGAGGATTGGACAGAGTTAGACTGGTTAAAATGGAAGAAGAGAAAGTCAATAAGAAAATAAAAAACAGAGGCCATTTAAAAGATAATAATTTATATATTAAAGATTAAGAGAGACAATTGGAAATCTGAAGAAGGCTTAAAATAATTTCATTAAAATATCATTAGTCAAAGGAGAAATAAATGATGCAATAAGATAATATGGTGTATGTTGAGGTTGGGGGCATGTTGGAAACCACAAAACTCATAATTTTAAATGTGCTTTCGTGAAACCTCAGATAAACTTTAGAAATGTATATATTTTACTGTTTAAAAATCAATTTTTTTTCACCATTTAATGTGAAATCCTGGTTCCCTTTAATCTTGGTTTTGTTTTATACTGTATAACCTCCTGAGCCTCCATTTCATATATATTCATACATATACACACACAAAAATACACATATATACCAAATGGCTTATGTGTAAACAGTTATTGAAATAAAACACATTTGAAATGTAAAAACTTAGGATGCTAAACAGCTCTAGCATGTTGCCTCCTCAAACATAATTACTGTTCGTTCCCCAAAAAGAAGTAGTGTAAAACTGATTTCCCTGTGAAAAGAGACTTAATTTCTCTAACAGCATACATACTGTGTGTCCACATATGTAGACAAATGTCCACAAAGAATAAAACATCTTTTAAATGTAATATTGGGATGGAGGGTAGGAGGGGAAATCTGCTTATTGGAAGAAACTGTTCTTCCAGAGATGTGTAGTCATGATAGTCAGAAATCTGGAAATTATGTTTTATTAATGAATGAGTTAAGAAACTTGGAAATTTCCCATATAAGGGGGAAAACATTTAGCAAAATGTAAGTTATGGTCAAGTGTTTAGGAAATGGGTTGGAATGTTCATGGATTTCTGCAATCAATAGAATGCCATCCAATGAGTGGAAGAAGAAGAGAATAGTTAATAGCATTATAATAACACTATGGCAAAAGACTTGATGCTTTGCAAGTATTAAAAAAGTAATGATGGCTCAACTTAATTTACTTGTTGTCAATAGAGCTTTTGAAATACCAGGTAGGTTGCCTCCTGAAGTTGTGTGCTCTTTAACATTGGATGGGGCCTGCAGAATACAACTCACTACCTCTTGAATACTTTTCTTAAGCCACTCTAGCACTAGAAATTTTGGATCTTTAAGTGAAACAAAACTTTAAAGAGATTTAGTCAGAATCTTCTTTCATAACTGGGTTAATTTGTGGGTCAGGATTTAGACTGACTCTTGCCATGGGAACACTATGTTTACTACGGTATCTACTAAAATTGTGCCTGACAAGTGAATTATTTTTAATTTAAACTCAGGCCAGAGAGAGGGCTCCAATTACTGGTAGCCTAAAAATATTGTCAATCTTGGATTGTGTTCTAAGGATTGACAAGTGGATGCAAATGACCTTCCAAAGTGCCTAGCATATAGGTAGGACGTTTAGCTAGCCTTAATTATGTAATGTTTGCTAACTGGAATATCACAGTATACTGTAAATATGCAAGCTTTCTTAATAATGAGTATTTGCTTTGAGAAAATAGTTCTAATCACAATAGAGTAATATAGGCATAGTGATAAAATTTATAATAGATTTAGATAAGTTTCATTGCCCAAGTTGGTTCTGATTATTTGCTTATTATCTCTTAAAAATAATCCCCCAAATAACAGTCTACTTTTTTATATTAAATTAATTATTCCTAAAAGTAGAAAATAGAAGAAAAAATTTCTCTTAACATAAGATCTCAGTGTAGTTGAAGTGCATTAAATTCCTTCCTCCATTTATTTTGAAAACGTATTTAACATACACAGTAGGTTGGGCTCCACGTGTAGCAAATACAGCAGGTGCTTTTGTTGCTTATCATCCCATAACAGCTGTGCTGGACAGTCCCTAGCCACACCACTAGATCCCATCTCAGCTGTCTCTGCTCTTATGTCTTGGACTTCTTCGGAAGCTGAGGGATCTTATTGGGGACACATGGAGGATAACTACCCACAAATCAGCCCAGACATGTGGGTAGGCTAATGCACTGAGGGCAACCTTGACCAAAGTAGACAAAAGGCAATGTACAGCTGCTCCATCTCTCAAGGATTCCAGGGAAAACTTCTGATGTGCCTTCTTCCTAGATCTTCAGAAGGTCCTCTTAGTTACCTGTTGCTGTGTAACAAACTACCCCCCAAATTCAATGGCTTGAAACAGCAGCACTTGTCTATTAATTACTTATTATTCTGTGGCTCAGGAGTTTAGGAATGGCTCATCTGGGTGGTTCTGTCTCAGGACTGCTCATTAGGTTGCAACCAAGATGTCAGTTGGGTTACAGTCGTATGAAGACTTTACTGGGGCTAAAATATCCTCTTTCAAGTTCCCTCATGCAGCTGTTGCCCAGAGGCTTCAGTTCTTCTCCATGTAACCATCTCCACAGTGTTGTCTGAGTATCCTTACTACAGAATAGCTGGCTAGCCCAAGAAAAGTAAAGAGAGAAGGAAGAGAAGGCACACTTCGATCATCATTTAGCAGTGAATCACTAAGTACAACATACACTCAGTGAGAGAAGAAAATAGAGAAAGGTGGGACTGAGCCCCAGCACACACAGTGCTT
This sequence comes from Neophocaena asiaeorientalis asiaeorientalis, assembly GCF_003031525.2. Taxonomy (NCBI): domain Eukaryota; kingdom Metazoa; phylum Chordata; class Mammalia; order Artiodactyla; family Phocoenidae; genus Neophocaena; species Neophocaena asiaeorientalis. The sequence continues at coordinate 3,518,962 of NW_020172187.1, forward strand.
ACCCTTATTTTAAAAGTTTACTGACTATCCTGTAATCAACCTTAGTCAATATTTTCTATAGTACAGGCATAGGTATTTTATAGTACATACATTCATTCATGCACACATATGTATATACCAAGCTACCTATGTTTAAAATAGAATGGAAAGAGTAAAGTCTACAGTGATTTAGCTCTATGATGCCTGAGTCTTTTTATTTTCCCTTTTTCTTTGTGGCTATGGTTGCTTTTAGATCAATTGGCCTTAATTTCACTGAAAATACTAATAGATATCCATTAAATTATCTCCTATAAATCAGCTACTAATAAATAGTAGTTGATAATACATGACTACTTCATGTCCTTAATTTTATAATAAATGACTACTTCATGTCCTTAATAATAAATAAATGACTACTTCATGTCCTTAATTTTATTCTTATTTTTGCAAATATTACCTGTACAATATGGACTCATGTGTATTATATAGAGATATGTATTTTTCACTTTTCTTTCTTAGATGTCTCCCTGGATTTTCTGGGAAATTTTGTGAAATTAACATAAATGAAAGTTCTTCATCACCGTGTTTAAATGGTGTGAACTGCAAGGATCACATCAATGGATATATTTGCAAATGTCAACAAGGTAATTATAAAAAAGTAATGATCATGCAAATGTCACATTTATTTACAAAAGATATGTATTTATATATGTGTATTGTATATGTGTGTATTTGTACAATTTTGACAATCAACTCACTAATAATGTTGTTGACTATCAACCAGCTTCTAAGCGATGATTACACTTAAAAAATATGAAATTGTTGTTCTGTGATACTAGTAATCAATCCTTTAGGCTATCAGCAAGAAATCCTGGTGCTTAGATCATGGTATCTCACTACAGGTATTTTCAAAATTTATGTAAGCTTCAAATTCCTGATCTTTATCTATATCCATTGTGCCTATTGCACAAGTCCTTTGTAAAAACTGGCTCATTAATATTTACATTATTATTACTGCCAATGATCATCAGTATAGAGATGGACTGGTTGGGTGAACTGATTTTATTCAAGAGGAACTTTTTTATTAACAACAGGTCTTTTGGGCCATTTCTGCCTTTGCTCATATTATCTTTAACTGTATACTGATATAAACAAGTTGTGTCCAGGAATCTTCTTCCCTCTCTTTCCTCTAGTTTTCTAAACTTTCAAATTTGTTGCTTTCTACCTATGACTTCTATCACTCATCTTACCTTCAAAATTTAGTTTCATCCACCTCAAAATGATGTTGAATATGTGAATTTCCTTGAGCAATAATAATCTCACAAAAATATATGTGGGGGATATTTTTGGTCACTAAAAAAGAATTCTCACTATTCACAAACCCCAGAGAAGACTTAAGATAGCTTGTGGATACCCCAGAGTCTGGGCTCCTGGTTATTTGAACCTCCAGAGGAAATAACAGCCAATAATTCTTACAGATAAAAGAAGTAGAATAAAGCTTACAATGCTCTGACAGAAGAAATAAATACCATTTAAAAGCTATTGCTTTTCCCCCAAACAATATCTTTCTCAGACAGCAGAAGCCAGAAGAACTACAATCCTGCAGACTGTGGAACGAAAATCACATTCACAGAAAGATAGACAAGATGAAAATGCAGAGGGTTTTGTACCAGATGAAGGAACAAGATAAAAGCCCAGAAAACCAACTAAATGAAGTGGAGATAGGCAACCTTCTAGAAAAATAATTCAAAAAATGATAGTGAAGATGATCCAGCACCTCAGAAAAAGAATGGAGACAAAGATCAAGAAGATGTAAGAAATGTTTAACAAAGACCTAGAAGAATTAAACAACAAACATCTAGAAGAATTAAAGAACAAACAAACAGAGGTGAACAATACAATAACTGAAGTGAAAAATAAACTAGAAGGGATCAATAGCAGAATAACTGAGGCAGGAGAAAGGAAAAGTGACCTGGAAGACAGAATGGTGGAATTCAATGCTGCAGAAAAAATTAAAGAAAAAAGAATGAAAATAAATGAAGACAGCCTAAGAGACCTCTGGGACAACATTAAATGCAACAACATTCACATAATAAGGGTCCCAGAAGGAGAAGAGAGAGATAAAGGACCTGAGAAAATATATGAAGTGATTATAGTAGAAAACTTCCCTAACAAGGAAAGGAAATAGCCAGCCATGTCCAGGGAGTGCAGAGAGTCCCATAAAGGATAAACCCAAGGAGAAACATGCCAAGCCACAGAGTAATCAAATTGACAAAAATTAAAGACAAATTATGAAAAGCAACAAGGGAAAAGTGACAAATAAAATACAAGGGAACTCCCATAAGGTTAACAGCTGATTTCTCAGCAGAAACTCTAGAAGCCAGAAGGGAATGAGACCATATATTTAAAGTGATGTAAGGGAAGAAACTACAACCACGATTACTCTACACAACAAGGATTTCATTCAGATTTGATGGGGAAATAAAAAGCTTTACAGACAAGCAAAAGCTAAGATAATTCAGCATCACCAAACCAGCTCTACAAGAATGGCTAAAGGAACTTCTCTAAGTAGGAAACATAAGAAAAGGAAAGAACCTACAAAAACAAACACAAAACAATTAAGAAAATGGTAATAGGAATAAACATATTGATAATTGCCTTGAATGTGAATGGACTAAATTCTCCAACCAAAACAAACAGGCTCACTCAATGGATACAAAAACAAGACCTATATATATGCTGTCGACAAGAGACCCACTTCAGACCAAGGGACACATACAGACTGAAAGTGAGGGGATAGAAAAAGATAGCCCATGCAAATGGAAATCAAAAGAAACCTGGACTTGCAATACTCATATCAGATAAAATAGATTTAAAATAAAGAGTGTTACAAGAAACAAGGGAGGACACTACATAATGATCAAGGGATCAATCCAAGAAGAAGATATAACAATTATAAATATCTATGCACCCAACATAGGAGCACCTCAACACATAAGGCAGATGCTAACAGCTATAAAAGAGGAAATCAACAGTAACACAATAATAATAGGGGACTTTAACACCTCACTAACACCAATGGACAGATCATCCAGACAGAAAATTAATAAGGAAACACAAGCTGTAAATGACACAATAGACCAGATAGATGTAATTGGTATTTATAGGACATTCTATCTGAAGACAGCAGATTTCACTTTCTTCTCAAGGGCACATGGAACATGATCCAGGATAGATCACATCTTGGGTCACAAATCAAGCCTTGGTAAATTTAAGAAAATTGAAATCCTATCAAGCATCTTTTCCGACCACAACGCTATGAGATTAGAAATAAATTACAAGGAAAAAATGTAAAAAGCACAAATACATGGAGGCTAAACAGTACTTCACTAAATAACCAAGGGATCTCTGACAAAATCAAAGAGGAAATTACAATATACCTAGAGACAAATGATAATGAAAACATGACAATCCAAAACCTATGGGATGCAGCAAAAGATGTTGTAAGAGGGAAGTTTATAGCAATACAATCCTACCTGAAGAAACAAGAAAAATCTCAAACAATTTAATCTTACACCTAAAGGAACTAGAGAAAGAAAAACAAACAAACTCCAAAGTTAGTAGAAGGAAAGAAATCATAAAGATCAGAGCAGAAATAAATGAAATAGAAAAAAAGAAAACAATAGCAAAGATCAATAAAACTAAAAGCTGGTTCTTTGAGAAGATAAACAAAGTTGACAAACCTTTAGTCAGAATCATCAAGAAAAAGAGAGAGAGTACTCAAATCAATAAAATTAGAAATGAAAAAGGTGAAGTTACATTGGACACCACAGAAATACAAAGCATCATAAGAGACTACTACAGCAGCTCTATGCCAATAAAATGGACAGCCTGGAAGAAATGGACAGATTCTTAGAAAGGTATAACCTTCCAAGATTAAACCAAGAAGAAATAAAAAACATGAACAGACCAATCACAAGAAATGAAATTGAAACTGTGATTAAAAATCTTCCAACAAACAAAAGTCCATGACCAGATGGCTTCACAGGTGAATTCTATCAAACATTTAGAGAAGAGCTAACACCCATCCTTCTCAAACACTTCCGAAAACTTGCAGAGAAAGGGATACTCCCAAACTCACTGTACAAGACCACAATCACCCTGATACCAAAGATAGTACAAAAAAAGAAAATTACAGACCAATATCACTGATGAATATAATGCAAAAATCCTCAACAGAATACTAGCAAACAGAATCCAACAGCACATTAAAAGGATCATACACGATGATCAAGTGAGATTTATAACAGGGATGCAAGGATTCTTCAATATATGCAAACCACTTAACGTGATACACCATATTAACAAATTGAAGACTAAAAGCCCTGTGATCCTCTCAGTAGATGCACAAAAAGCTTTTAACAAAATTCAAAACCCATTTATGATAAAAACTCTCCAGAAAGTGGGCATAGAGGAAACCTACCTCAACATAATAAAGGCCATATATGACAAACCCACAGCAAACATCATTCTCAAAGGTGAAAATCTGAAAGCATTTGCTGTAAGATCAGGAACATAACAGGATGTCCATTCTCACCACTATTATTCAACATAGTTTTGGAAGTTTTAGCCACAGCAATCAGAGAAGAAAAAGAAATAAAATGAATACAAATTGGAAAAGAAGTAAACCTGTCACTATCATGGATGACATGATACTATACATGTATAATCCTAAAGATACCATCAGAAGACAACTAGAGCTAATCAATGAATTGGTAAAGTTGCAGGATACAAAATTAATGCACAGAAATCTTTTGCATTCCTATACATTAACAACAAAAGATCAGAAAAATAAATTAAGGAAACAGTCCCATTCACCATTGCAATAAAAAGAATAAAATAACTAGGAATAAACCTACCTAAGGAGACAAAAGACCTGAATGCAGAAAACTACAAGACACTGATGAAAGAAATCAAAGGTGAAACTAACAGATGGAGATATATACCATGTTCTTGGATTGGAAAAATCAATATTGTGAAAATGACTATACTACCCAAAACAATCTACAGATTCAATGCAATCTCTATCAAATTACCCATGACATTTTTTACAGAACTAGAACAAAAAATCTTAAAATTTGTATGCAGACACAAAAGACCCCAAATAGCAAAGGCAATCCTGAGGAAAAAATAAACAGAGCTGGAGGAATCAGGCTCCCTGACTTAAGACTATACTACAAAGCTACAGTAATCAAGACAATATGGTACTGGCACAAAAACAGAAATATAGATCAATGGAACAGGA
>NW_020172187.1:3524261-3616401 GCF_003031525.2 Neophocaena asiaeorientalis asiaeorientalis
ATTTTAAAAGTTTACTGACTATCCTGTAATCAACCTTAGTCAATATTTTCTATAGTACAGGCATAGGTATTTTATAGTACATACATTCATTCATGCACACATATGTATATACCAAGCTACCTATGTTTAAAATAGAATGGAAAGAGTAAAGTCTACAGTGATTTAGCTCTATGATGCCTGAGTCTTTTTATTTTCCCTTTTTCTTTGTGGCTATGGTTGCTTTTAGATCAATTGGCCTTAATTTCACTGAAAATACTAATAGATATCCATTAAATTATCTCCTATAAATCAGCTACTAATAAATAGTAGTTGATAATACATGACTACTTCATGTCCTTAATTTTATAATAAATGACTACTTCATGTCCTTAATAATAAATAAATGACTACTTCATGTCCTTAATTTTATTCTTAATTTTGCAAATATTACCTGTACAATATGGACTCATGTGTATTATATAGAGATATGTATTTTTCACTTTTCTTTCTTAGATGTCTCCCTGGATTTTCTGGGAAATTTTGTGAAATTAACATAAATGAAAGTTCTTCATCACCGTGTTTAAATGGTGTGAACTGCGAGGATCACATCAATGGATATATTTGCAAATGTCAACAAGGTAATTATAAAAAAGTAATGATCATGCAAATGTCACATTTATTTACAAAAGATATGTATTTATATATGTGTATTGTATATGTGTGTATTTGTACAATTTTGACAATCAACTCACTAATAATGTTGTTGACTATCAACCAGCTTCTAAGCGATGATTACACTTAAAAAATATGAAATTGTTGTTCTGTGATACTAGTAATCAATCCTTTAGGCTATCAGCAAGAAATCCTGGTGCTTAGATCATGGTATCTCACTACAGGTATTTTCAAAATTTATGTAAGCTTCAAATTTCTGATCTTTATCTATATCCATTGTGCCTATTGCACAAGTCCTTTGTAAAAACTGGCTCATTAATATTTACATTATTATTACTGCCAATGATCATCAGTATAGAGATGGACTGGTTGGGTGAACTGATTTTATTCAAGAGGAACTTTTTTATTAACAACAGGTCTTTTGGGCCATTTCTGCCTTTGCTCATATTATCTTTAACTGTATACTGATATAAACAAGTTGTGTCCAGGAATCTTCTTCCCTCTCTTTCCTCTAGTTTTCTAAACTTTCAAATTTGTTGCTTTCTACCTATGACTTCTATCACTCATCTTACCTTCAAAATTTAGTTTCATCCACCTCAAAATGATGTTGAATATGTGAATTTCCTTGAGCAATAATAATCTCACAAAAATATATGTGGGGGATATTTTTGGTCACTAAAAAAGAATTCTCACTATTCACAAACCCCAGAGAAGACTTAAGATAGCTTGTGGATACCCCAGAGTCTGGGCTCCTGGTTATTTGAACCTCCAGAGGAAATAACAGCCAATAATTCTTACAGATAAAAGAAGTAGAATAAAGCTTACAATGCTCTGACAGAAGAAATAAATACCATTTAAAAGCTATTGCTTTTCCCCCAAAAAATATCTTTCTCAGACAGCAGAAGCCAGAAGAACTACAATCCTGCAGACTGTGGAACGAAAATCACATTCACAGAAAGATAGACAAGATGAAAATGCAGAGGGTTTTGTACCAGATGAAGGAACAAGATAAAAGCCCAGAAAACCAACTAAATGAAGTGGAGATAGGCAACCTTCTAGAAAAATAATTCAAAAAATGATAGTGAAGATGATCCAGCACCTCAGAAAAAGAATGGAGACAAAGATCAAGAAGATGTAAGAAATGTTTAACAAAGACCTAGAAGAATTAAACAACAAACATCTAGAAGAATTAAAGAACAAACAAACAGAGGTGAACAATACAATAACTGAAGTGAAAAATAAACTAGAAGGGATCAATAGCAGAATAACTGAGGCAGGAGAAAGGAAAAGTGACCTGGAAGACAGAATGGTGGAATTCAATGCTGCAGAAAAACTTAAAGAAAAAAGAATGAAAATAAATGAAGACAGCCTAAGAGACCTCTGGGACAACATTAAATGCAACAACATTCACATAATAAGGGTCCCAGAAGGAGAAGAGAGAGATAAAGGACCTGAGAAAATATATGAAGTGATTATAGTAGAAAACTTCCCTAACAAGGAAAGGAAATAGCCAGCCATGTCCAGGGAGTGCAGAGAGTCCCATAAAGGATAAACCCAAGGAGAAACATGCCAAGCTACAGAGTAATCAAATTGACAAAAATTAAAGACAAATTATGAAAAGCAACAAGGGAAAAGTGACAAATAAAATACAAGGGAACTCCCATAAGGTTAACAGCTGATTTCTCAGCAGAAACTCTAGAAGCCAGAAGGGAATGAGACCATATATTTAAAGTGATGTAAGGGAAGAAACTACAACCACGATTACTCTACACAACAAGGATTTCATTCAGATTTGATGGGGAAATAAAAAGCTTTACAGACAAGCAAAAGCTAAGATAATTCAGCATCACCAAACCAGCTCTACAAGAATGGCTAAAGGAACTTCTCTAAGTAGGAAACATATGAAAAGGAAAGAACCTACAAAAACAAACACAAAACAATTAAGAAAATGGTAATAGGAATAAACATATTGATAATTGCCTTGAATGTGAATGGACTAAATTCTCCAACCAAAACAAACAGGCTCACTCAATGGATACAAAAACAAGACCTATATATATGCTGTCGACAAGAGACCCACTTCAGACCAAGGGACACATACAGACTGAAAGTGAGGGGATAGAAAAAGATAGCCCATGCAAATGGAAATCAAAAGAAACCTGGACTTGCAATACTCATATCAGATAAAATAGATTTAAAATAAAGAGTGTTACAAGAAACAAGGGAGGACACTACATAATGATCAAGGGATCAATCCAAGAAGAAGATATAACAATTATAAATATCTATGCACCCAACATAGGAGCACCTCAACACATAAGGCAGATGCTAACAGCTATAAAAGAGGAAATCAACAGTAACACAATAATAATAGGGGACTTTAACACCTCACTAACACCAATGGACAGATCATCCAGACAGAAAATTAATAAGGAAACACAAGCTGTAAATGACACAATAGACCAGATAGATGTAATTGGTATTTATAGGACATTCTATCTGAAGACAGCAGATTTCACTTTCTTCTCAAGGGCACATGGAACATGATCCAGGATAGATCACATCTTGGGTCACAAATCAAGCCTTGGTAAATTTAAGAAAATTGAAATCCTATCAAGCATCTTTTCCGACCACAACGCTATGAGATTAGAAATAAATTACAAGGAAAAAATGTAAAAAGCACAAATACATGGAGGCTAAACAATACTTCACTAAATAACCAAGGGATCTCTGACAAAATCAAAGAGGAAATTACAATATACCTAGAGACAAATGATAATGAAAACATGACAATCCAAAACCTATGGGATGCAGCAAAAGATGTTGTAAGAGGGAAGTTTATAGCAATACAATCCTACCTGAAGAAACAAGAAAAATCTCAAACAATTTAATCTTACACCTAAAGGAACTAGAGAAAGAAAAACAAACAAACTCCAAAGTTAGTAGAAGGAAAGAAATCATAAAGATCAGAGCAGAAATAAATGAAATAGAAAAAAAGAAAACAATAGCAAAGATCAATAAAACTAAAAGCTGGTTCTTTGAGAAGATAAACAAAGTTGACAAACCTTTAGTCAGAATCATCAAGAAAAAGAGAGAGAGTACTCAAATCAATAAAATTAGAAATGAAAAAGGTGAAGTTACATTGGACACCACAGAAATACAAAGCATCATAAGAGACTACTACAGCAGCTCTATGCCAATAAAATGGACAGCCTGGAAGAAATGGACAGATTCTTAGAAAGGTATAACCTTCCAAGATTAAACCAAGAAGAAATAAAAAACATGAACAGACCAATCACAAGAAATGAAATTGAAACTGTGATTAAAAATCTTCCAACAAACAAAAGTCCATGACCAGATGGCTTCACAGGTGAATTCTATCAAACATTTAGAGAAGAGCTAACACCCATCCTTCTCAAACACTTCCGAAAACTTGCAGAGAAAGGGATACTCCCAAACTCACTCTACAAGACCACAATCACCCTGATACCAAAGATAGTACAAAAAAAGAAAATTACAGACCAATATCACTGATGAATATAATGCAAAAATCCTCAACAGAATACTAGCAAACAGAATCCAACAGCACATTAAAAGGATCATACACGATGATCAAGTGAGATTTATAACAGGGATGCAAGGATTCTTCAATATATGCAAACCACTTAACGTGATACACCATATTAACAAATTGAAGACTAAAAGCCCTGTGATCCTCTCAGTAGATGCACAAAAAGCTTTTAACAAAATTCAAAACCCATTTATGATAAAAACTCTCCAGAAAGTGGGCATAGAGGAAACCTACCTCAACATAATAAAGGCCATATATGACAAACCCACAGCAAACATCATTCTCAAAGGTGAAAATCTGAAAGCATTTGCTGTAAGATCAGGAACATAACAGGATGTCCATTCTCACCACTATTATTCAACATAGTTTTGGAAGTTTTAGCCACAGCAATCAGAGAAGAAAAAGAAATAAAATGAATACAAATTGGAAAAGAAGTAAACCTGTCACTATCATGGATGACATGATACTATACATGTATAATCCTAAAGATACCATCAGAAGACAACTAGAGCTAATCAATGAATTGGTAAAGTTGCAGGATACAAAATTAATGCACAGAAATCTTTTGCATTCCTATACATTAACAACAAAAGATCAGAAAAATAAATTAAGGAAACAGTCCCATTCACCATTGCAATAAAAAGAATAAAATAACTAGGAATAAACCTACCTAAGGAGACAAAAGACCTGAATGCAGAAAACTACAAGACACTGATGAAAGAAATCAAAGGTGAAACTAACAGATGGAGATATATACCATGTTCTTGGATTGGAAAAATCAATATTGTGAAAATGACTATACTACCCAAAACAATCTACAGATTCAATGCAATCTCTATCAAATTACCCATGACATTTTTTACAGAACTAGAACAAAAAATCTTAAAATTTGTATGCAGACACAAAAGACCCCAAATAGCAAAGGCAATCCTGAGGAAAAAATAAACAGAGCTGGAGGAATCAGGCTCCCTGACTTAAGACTATACTACAAAGCTACAGTAATCAAGACAATATGGTACTGGCACAAAAACAGAAATATAGATCAATGGAACAGGATAGAAAGCCCAGAGATAAACCCATGCACCTATGGCCAACTAATCTATGACAAAGGAAGAAAGGATATACAATGGAGAAAAGACATCCTCTTCAATAAGTGGTGCTGGGAAAACTGGAAAGCTACATGGAAAATAATGAAATTAGAACACTCCCTAACACCACTCACAAACATAAACTCAAAATATATTTAAGACCTAAATGTAAGACAGGACACTATAAAACTCTTAGAGGAAAACATAGGCAGAACACTCTTTGACATAAATCACAGCAAGATCTTCTTTGACCCACCTCCTAGAGTAATGAAAATAAAAACAAAAATAAACACAAAAATCTAGTGAAACTTAAAAGCTTTTGCACAGCAAAGGAAACCATAAACAAGATGAAAAGACAACCCTCACAATGGGAGAAAATATTTGCAAAAGAAGCAACTGACAAAGAATTAATCTCCAAAATATACAAGCAGCCCATGCAGCTCAATATCAAAAAAACAAATAACCCAATCCAAAAGTGGGCAGAAGACCTAAATAGACATTTCTGCAAAGAAGATATACAGATCACCAACAAACACATGAAAAGATGCTCAACATCACTAATCATTAGAGAGATGCAAATCAAAATTACAATGAGATATCATCCCACATTTATTAGAATGGGCATCATCAGAAAATCTACAAACAACAAATGCTGGAGAGGGTATGGAGAAAAAGGAACCCACTGGCACTGTTAGTGTGAATGTAAATTGATACAACCACTATGGAGAACAGTATGGAGGTTCCTTAAGAAACTAAAAATAGAATTACCATATGACCCAGCAATCCCACTACTGGGCATATATCCAGAGAAAACCATAATTCAAAAATGCACATGCACCCTAATGTTCATTGCAGCACTATTTACAATAGCCAGGTCATGGAAGCAACCTAAATGCCCATCAACAGACGAATGGATACAGACAACGTGGTGCATGTATACAATGAAATATTACTCAGCCATAAAAAGGAACAAAACTGGGTCATTTGTAGAGACATGGGTGGACTTAGAGACTGTCATATAGAGTGAAAATGACTATAGACATGAATGACAGAGTGAAGTAAGTCAGAAAAAGAAAAGCAAATATCATATATTAACACATATATATGGAATCTAGAAAAATTGTAGAGATGAACTGGTTTGCAAGGCAGAAATAGAGACACAGATGTAGAGAACAAACATATTGACACAAAAGTGGGAAAGCGGGGGTGGCAGGTGGTGGTGGGATCAATTGGGATTGACGTGTATACACTAATATGTGTAAAATAGGTAACTAATAAGAAAACTGCTGTATATAAAAATAAATAAGTAAAATAAGATTTAAAAAAATAATAAAGTTGGATGTAAGGAGTGCCAGGAAATAAGGTTGGAGAATTAAAAATATATATATTTTTGTCAAGGTCTGATCATTTAAAACCGTTAGATATCCACCTTAAGCAATGCATATAATCCTATGAAAACAGTTAAGAAACAAAACAAGTATTAAAGTCATTTTTACCATATCAATATATATCTTACAATTGCTAGTTCCATTTATTATGTTGATAGATTAGTATTGATGCTCCAGGTGAAGATTCCACTTGTTTCAGGTTTACTTGAGGCCTGGGGTCCTTATGAAGCAGCTGCAGCCTCACACAAAGTCCCATTCTGAATGTTGCCCATCCGGTCCACTGTGGAAACAAAAGGCCTCAAAAATACTCATCCGCCTTGTTGGGTGATAACTCAGAACCTGCTGGTACTTTTGGTGCAAGACTTAGATTCTGGGCTTTTTTTTTCCCCCCATATAAAGCAGATTTATTTTAAAATTTCTCAAAATGGAATGAGTTATCACAGTTGTTATAAGCAGTTTGATTAAATAACAATACCAGTAGCTGTCCTTCACTGAATACTTGCTATAGACATGCACTAAGCAAAATCCTTATGGCCACCACACCATCCTTTATTTAAAAAAAATTATTATTATTTTTAATATTTGAATTTTATTTAATTTATTTTTATAACCAATAAATATTTATATTATTTATAAATAATTTTAACTAATATTTTTTCTTATTAGTTATCCATTTTATACATATTAGTGTATACATGTCAATCCCAATCTCACAATTCATCCTACCACCACCCCTCCCCCACCATTTTCCCCCCTTGGTCTCCATACATTTGTTCTCTACATCTGTGTCTCTCTTTCTGTTTAGATTCTTCACAGCCAAGTCACAAGAGCACATACCTTGTAAGCAACAAAACAAACAGACGAATTATTAGAAAGTGCTATGGATACCCTCTCAGACCCCTGTCCCCTCCCAAGGGCTCTCTCCAGCCAGGCCTCTTAACCACACCAGCAGTTCCTACTTCTGAAGTTATTTAAAGAATAATCTCACGCTTGCAGGTCACCCTTCAATCTTTCTTCATTTTTTTCTTCTTTCCTCATTGTCTTTAATAGCACAGTTAGCTATTGTTTGTTTTCCTTTTTTTCAGTATGTTTCCTAATTTGTATCTTGAAATTCACAGTAGCTGTCCTTCACTGAATACTTGCTATAGACATGCACTAAGCAAAATCCTTATGGCCACCACACCATCCTTTATTTAAAAAAAATTATTATTATTTTTAATATTTGAATTTTATTTAATTTATTTTTATAACCAATAAATATTTATATTATTTATAAATAATTTATAACTAATATTTTTTCTTATTAGTTATCCATTTTATACATATTAGTGTATACATGTCAATCCCAATCTCACAATTCATCCTACCACCACCCCTCCCCCACCATTTTCCCCCCTTGGTCTCCATACATTTGTTCTCTACATCTGTGTCTCTCTTTCTGTTTAGATTCTTCACAGCCAAGTCACAAGAGCACATACCTTGTAAGCAACAAAACAAACAGACGAATTATTAGAAAGTGCTATGGATACCTTCTCAGACCCCTGTCCCCTCCCAAGGGCTCTCTCCAGCCAGGCCTCTTAACCACACCAGCAGTTCCTACTTCTGAAGTTATTTAAAGAATAATCTCACGCTTGCAGGTCACCCTTCAATCTTTCTTCATTTTTTTCTTCTTTCCTCATTGTCTTTAGTAGCACAATTAGCTATTGTTTGTTTTCCTTTTTTTCAGTTTGTTTCCTAATTTGTATCTTGAAATTCACTCTCTGACAGGCAGTTCTATAGTTTTTATAAATGTGTAAAATTGTGTAAGTACCACCACAGCCAGTCATGTGGCCACTGCCCTCACAATGTTCTCATGCCACCACTGTGTAGTCAGTCCTTTCCTCACCCCCAACATGAATTCATTTTGATAGGAGTCTGATTTTTTTCTTCATCATTTTATCCTTGAAAAGTCTCCCTGTTGTTGAGCTCTTCTTTCTGTCATATTCTGAATTTTAGATGTTGAAGGCCAAATGTGGGAGACCTTGAGCACATATTTGTTTTAGATAATACTAATTATAGTAACAATAACAATATTAGTACATGGACATCCTGCTATTTTACATGTACTCACTTATTCAATTTTCATAGTGACCTTGTGAAGAAGGTATTTTTTTCATCTCATTTTTCCCATGAAGAAACGTAGTCCCAGAGTCTTTGGGTAATCCCCCATATCATATTAGTGGCAAAACTGAAATTCACAGCCAGGAAGTCTGGCCTGGTGCTGTACCCGCATTTCTTATGTTCCCCAAAAAGGGCCTGCACTGAATAGCAACTCCCCATAAAGTTTCAATTATGTAGGATGAGTAAGTTCCAGAACTTACTCTACAACAGTGTACCTATAGTTAATAGTACTGTATTGCATACTTAAATTTCTTTTAAAAGGATACATATCATGTTAAATGTTCTTATGAAAATTAAAAAAAAAATCAAATGGACAGCCCTCCAAAAAAAGAAAAAAAAAAAAAAAAAAAAACCTTCACCAAAAAAGACCTTCACCAATAAGGTCCATCAGTGTGTGGCAGCTTAATCACTTAATCTGGATGTTAGCAATTCTAAGCACTGTGAGATTTCTCAGGAAGGGGGAACCTCCAGATCTCTCTGATTAGCTCCTATAAAGCTTCCATAAGTAAAAACTGAGAACTTAACACTGTTCTGAGTAGTTAATAGCAATTTGCCTTCTCTGAAATGGCACAGAAAGACACAAATGCTGACTTATTTGGTTTATACTGGTCCCCTCATCTCTCTCATCCATAGAGGAAACCAGCTTTAAATCATGTTGATAATTTTTTCTTATGCTCTGGTCTAAATCAGGCCATTAGCCTTACCTTACATACTTCTGGATGGAAACCTACCTTCCCTAGGTATTTACTTCTATCCTTAAATTAGTTAAGTACCATAAATTATTGCCATTTTTTACTCTCATCAGTTGTGGAGATCTTCCTTAAGTTCACATCATGTGGTCAATTTTCAGAATTTTCTTGTCTTCATGTAACAGCTCTTCCTCCATGGTTGTCATCTTGGGTGCCTCCTCCAACTGCACCTCAAGGTTTGTGATTTTTGTCTTTTTTCTCCATTCCCCCTTCACTGTAGTCAAACAACTGCTTGACTCCTGCAACTTTCTGAACAGACAAAAGTTTGAAAAATTAAATGTTGGTTTCTTCGCCACACGAATCTGCAAAACACAACTGAAATTTAAACTGGGTATAAGTAGGTTAGAAGACTCTGTTCTTTAGTTTTGTTCCAGGAAACCCCATCTGAGAAGTTGTATTCGGCATATCTTGGAAAAGTACAGTCCATTTGTGATTCTGATCCATGAAGGGCCATAGTTAGCATGGGACCCTCTCCCTCTCCCTCTCCCTCTCCCTAGGCAAATACCCTTCCCTCCAGGCTAAGAAGGGGCAGTGTCTGACGAGTGGAGCACAGGTTGGATTCCAGACCTCACCCACCCTCTCTGCACGAGGTCTTTGTCCAGTACAAGACAGTATTGATCACAGAGCTCATCCTCTGCGTAGGCAGTAAATCCAATGACCAGTGAGCTCTTTTCCATTGAAGTATCAATACAAATATTCAGATTATTTTACAAAATAAAATGCACTTATGTTTTGGCCTAAGTACTGCCATTTATAGAGTTACATAAAAGTGTTTACCACTCAGTAAGTTTACCATTATGAGCAGGCTGACAGTTGGAAAATCTCTGTATTGCAAATGTGAATGCTTCTCCCGGAATTGTTCTCAATCCCTGGGGCAGTCACTGTGCTCAGACACTTTTTTCTTTTTCTTTTTTTTTTTTGCAGTACACGGGCCTCTCACTGTTGTGGCCTCTCCCGTTGCGGAGCACAGGCTCCGGACGCGCAGGCTCAGCGGCCATGGCTCACAGGCCTAGCCGCTCCGCAGCATGTGGGATCTTCCCGGACCGGGGCACGAACCCGTGTCCCCTGCATCAGTAGGTGGACTCTCAACCACTGCGCCACCAGGGAAGCCTCCAGACACTTTTTATACTCAGGAGGGGTGCAGTCGTGTTTGTATATGTAACAATATAAACTGCAGACACATATTTTGCCCTTAAAATAGCTTTATTCATTTTGAAACAGAAATGCTGCATTGTCCTTGGGGCAAGAAAACTGAGAAACAAATACATATGCTATCTGCCACCCATGCTCACAATTATTAAGTCAGGGATAGGCTTTTGTATTTATAACAAGAGATATAGAATGATTTTTCCTTTTAACTAAGAAACATGAAAAGTGAAATAATCTCTAATATGAGAGTATATACTATTATATTTTCATGAAGATATAGATGTAAAAATCAATTTTACATATTCTAAAATTAGACTAAGAAAAGGAGAGAGACTTCATTTATGTTATCCAATTACTACATATTATATTAACTATTAAGGCAGAATTATTTTCAGTTTAGGTTTAATTTTATTTTTCCCAGATTAGATGAAAATCACTTGGTGCTGAGAGGGAAAATGAAATGAAAGTAAAATATATAAATCTTTGAAATAGTGACTTTTATTTTCATTAATAAGCTCAAACTATTACAACTGCTCTTTTATAGCAGAGAATGGTAGTGTTAAAACTGGTCAGTGTTTCTAGTCATGTATATTGATGTATTTAAAGATTTGTTTTGTTCATCACCTTAAAAATTAGTCTAATTTGTTATTTTTATTACAATTTGACATCTAAAATCATCTTTGTTTTACATGTGCATTATTTGACAACATTCATTCTATACGCATTTATTTATTTTTATCATATGTCAGATATTAGAGTAGTACTATGAGTTTAACACCACAATGATTTGATCACTTTTTCTGAATTGCTAATGAAAACTTTTGGTTTATTGATTTTAATCACCAAACAGTATTTTTTTAGCATCTGGTTACCTTATTACAAATGGACAGCAAATCTATATGGGACGCAAAGATGTTTTCTTCATCTCTGTGAGTTTTTCTTTTTTCAATCTTATCTACTGGAGTTTAATTTGCCTGTTTTATAGTCCCTTATTCTGTTTCCATTTTCTGGCCCACACCAGTACAAGGACATTTATCTTATTTATTTTTGATAGTGTTGACTGAAAAAAAACGCACAACCTAAGAATTGAGTATCATGTTTTATTCAGTGGACTTGTTGAGGACTTAAGCCCAGGAGGCAGCCTCTCAGGTCTCTCTGAGGGACGGCTCCCAAGAGGAAAGGAAGGAGCCAGGATATACAAGAGTTTTTGCAACAAAAACCATGTATTCAGAACATCAAAAGATTACTCTTAATTAAAGAAAAGCAGACATCTCAGGTTAATGGATTTAGCACTTTTATATGTATGGGAAGACATCAGAGTCTGGGCTCGTTGAAATCATTCTTTGACATGCACCTTAACTACCCAGTTTGCTAGAGAGTAATCCTGTATCCTGTTTTCTCCATTCTAAATTCCCTCAAGGTGCACAGTTGGTGGTGGCCACAGTGGCTGCTGGCTTAATGGCTGTAACACTTTGTTTACTGATACGGCAGATGACATTCTTTGCCCACAATAGGTATGATTGACACTCAGCATCCATTCCTGTTTACTGTGGTTTCTGTACTGCAGAGGCAAGGATGTTAAAAACTACAATATCTAAACTCCCTTGAAATTGAAATTGTAAATATAAATTGAGTTCCACCAATATAAACATACCTGAAATCTGGAGGATATGGTGAAGGTCTTTTCTGGGTGTCTTAGCAGTTTCATCTGGTGGAGAAGGTCATGGACATGTGGGGTTTCATGCAGCAGATTTCACTATTGAATCACTGACTATGTATTAAAAAGCAGGACTGGCAGAAAGACTACAATTTTGTGTTGAGTCACCAGCTTCAGAGAGAGGTAGCTGGGGAGGAAGTGGTGGCAGCTCTTGGGTACCCAGCTTCCCTCAACTAGTGCAAGGGGATCTTGAACTCAGTCATTCAATGGTGGCTTTTATGCTTCTTACTTTCCTGCTTACGACTGAGGTGTCATCTCCCAGAGAGTCAGATCTGTGGTTCTAGAAGTGACCCATACAGCCCTTCCTTCTAATAAATTTGGAGTGTCTTATTCTGTTATTAAGGCTTCTTTTGTTTAGAAACCTAGAGTGATTTCTGTTTTCTGAGCTGAACCCCTACTAACTTTTATTCTATCTTATTTTCTTGATTTTGACCAAGACATCCTTACTGTTCCCCTCAGCTTAACTAAACTTTAGACAGACTTCCTCGTGACTCCAAGGCACACTCTCTCTTTCTTTACAGCATTCACTTTAGAAAACTCGTAACTGTAAATTCTCCATCCCATTGAGGTTGGAACTTTCTTGCAGGCTTTGCCAGTTTTACAACCCAGAAATGTCTTTCTCAAGGACCTGAAAGTCAACACTTTGATGGAACCATAGAAGGTTCCATCCAGGGAGGGGTGTGTCTAATGTCAATGAGTGACCATTAGCCACACAGATGGCCTGAGCACACTGACCAACACCCCCAGCCCAATATCCACCAGCATTTTTCCACTCGCTCATCCCAACACTTGAAAACCCTTCCACCTACATTTGGTTCAGTTCAGTTGTGTTCCATAGCTCTCCCTTAATTCAATAGTCTTTTTCTTTTATTGTAATACTCTTGAATAAAAATTTCCTTGTCTTTTTACTGGTCTGGTAAACTCTTTTTCTTTCCCTGTTCCTATCTCATGGTTTAGAGTTTGTAATATCCTTCACAGTACTAGAAGGAAGAAGAAAGCTACATTATTATTCTTAATTGTTTAAAATATATTGTGGACTGTTTTATTCAATCAAAAGAATATACAAGCAATGTATAATGTATATTTATTGTATAAGATAATATAATAAACGTTGTGTACCTTCCATCTGCTTCAAGAAATAACATTAGCAATGAGTTTAGCCTTCTCGATATCCCTCTCTGAACACATTAGTATCTCCCACCTTGCAGAAACAATTCTGAATTTTATATTCAACATCCCTTTAGTGTTCCTTAGCATTTTATTATATGTGTAGGTATCTCTAAGTGATGTTATTAAGTTTGTGTGTATTTGACTTTTATAGGGACAGTTATCAGAATGTAAGTGTTTTTACAGAATTTGCTGTTATGCAAAACAATATGTTTGTAAGATTCAACCATGTGAATGACTGGTTGTGGTGGTTTTTATAAGCCCTCCAAAAATGTTTTTCCTGAATCACCTTTTATAGCCTGATGAACAGAGATGCACACAGGATGTTCACTACATGACAGAACGTTACAAAGTCGAGAGTCATGGACTGGTCTTTGGGCAGCTACTTCTAACTTTGATCTGAGTCCCCCAGATCTCTTAAACTTGCCTTTTTATTTTTCTTCTTATAATGTGGTATTGCACAGAAATCATTTCTAAACACCCTAGAATACTTATTTAATTGTTCTCATACAATTTATCAGGGAGAATGGTGAGAATGTATTGCTAAGTAGGAACAAGAATAAGACTGAATTTCCCACTAGCCAGAGTTCAGATTAAATGCTGTGGGATAATACTTAGACAAATAAAGTTTAAAAAGTTGCTTTTAAGTTCACATAGGTCATCAAAGAGTAGTGACAGCTGTTTCTGTAGACCTTTCATCCCTATGTGGAATAGTATATTCAGGTTAACATGTTCTTAAACATACTGATTTATTATAAATAGTTGCCCCATAAGAAAGAATCAATGGTTTCACACTGCTTCTAATATGCACCCAGTAAACCACAGCTCGGATATTTTGTGTGTAGCTTAGCAATGTTGGTGCTGGTTTAATGTTAAAATTCTGGAAAATATCAAACAGAAGACAAACACGCTGTGCTTTAGTGTGGAAAATTAGATCTCATGTTTAAGGAGAATTCTTACAGTCAATAGTCAGCTGAACAAAGACATAAGATTTGTATTCTTTAGAACTACAGCTTAAGAAATACTAACTGTAAAACACTCTGAGTATTACAAGAAAACATTTCACATTGAGAAATCTGTAGTAATTGCTTTCCTTTGAATTTAAGATTCACTTTAAATGGAATTATGGGGTGTGTTTATTCCATTGTCTTCTACGTATCTATTCCAAAGGAAATATGTAAAGAAATTTAGATGTGGAATGTAGAATGGCACCAAAGGTACAATCTGAAACTTTACTTTACATATACTTGCTTCCATTTCTACACACTGTATGATTTTAGGGCAAATTATTTGTCTTCTCTTAATTTAATTTTTCCAGCTAAGAAATAGAGATAATAATAATAGCTACTTGATAGAATGATTATAAAGAGAATTGGAACAACTTATATTAAATACCTAGCACTATTTTAACATAGAGTAAGACTGTATATAAACTATATACATGTATATATGCTAGTCTCCTTACTATTATTATTATTAAGAATTGAATTATTATTAAGCTATTCTCCTTACTATTATTATTATTAAGAATTGAATTGAATCTATATATATATGTGTGTATATATATATAAGCTATTCTCCTTACAACTATTATTATTATTAACAGTTGAATCTCTGCTTTGTTATTGTGTTTAACAGGAAGATCAGAACATCCCTGTGAGAAAGAACTTTATGAGTGTCTTTCCAACTTACATGTTCATGGAATATGCAGAGGAAGTGAACCTGGCGAAGGCTTGCCATGTTTATGCACACCTGGACTTGTGGTAAAACTTACTGATGGGTTTTGTTGTGATACATTATTTTCATCGTCTTTGAACGAGAGGAAATACTGGAATGTTGCATGGTGACAAACGGAGGTTGGAGACGTTCCTCTCAGTACCTCTCTCCTCTGTCTGCACTTACTGTGCTTTTCTCACCATTCCCCTTCCCTTCCTCCATCCATCACATGCACCCTCAGCCCTTCCTATCAGGAGAAAAGCATTCTGAGAGACTGATCTATACAAAGGTGCAAGTGGCCAAATGCATTAAAACATTAAAGGGCAAGGAATTCTTATATTTAAGCAAAACATTTTTCTTTTTAATGCCAGAGAGGAGTTACTTAATACCATCAGGGTATTGGCAGAACCTCCATTTTGCTCAAGAACATAGCACTGCTACCAGGGCTGAGCTCAGAATATTGTGTGTCTGGGGAGGATGAATCTCCTTCTTTGGCAAATTGGAACAGGTGACTCCATTAGCACTAGAATAGACTTACCTGGTAGAAATATCTCTATTAAAAGACAGCTTTTGACCACAATCCTTTATTAAAGCTGGCCACAGCATATGAATATATCGATAGTAAGGGAACAGCAATTGTCAAGACTGTGTTGCCAGGAATTCTAAATGTATATTTATAAAATGTATATATATATATATAACTAAATCACTTTGCCATACACCTGAAACTACCACAACATAGTAAATCAACTATACTCCAATATAAAATTTAAAAATAAATTGTTTTTATTTCCCTCATGGTGCAGTGGTTAAGAATCTGCCTGCCAAGCAAGGGGACAAGGGTTTGAGCCCTGGTCCGGGAAGATCCCACATGCTGCGGAGCAACTAAGCCCATGCGCCACAACTACTGAGCTTGCACTCTAGAGCCCGCAAGCCATAACTACTGAGCCCGCATGCTGCAACTACTGAAGCCTCCATGCCTAGAGCTCATGCTCTGCAACAAGAGAAGCCACCAGAATGAGTAGCCCGCACACTGCAACCAAGAGTAGTCCCTGCTCGCTGCAACTAGAGGAAGCCTGCATGCAGCAATGAAGACCCACTACTGCCAAAAGATAAAAAATAAAATAAAATGAAATTTTAAAATAAAACATATATATTTATAAATTTGATTAATAGATGGACCAGTCTTAACCAAGATTAAGGCTAAATAATTAGAGAGGGTATCCAGTCAGGTGCAGTATTAAGGAATCACATGTCAAGGAAATGCGAAGCCTGGCCAGTGCTGAAGAAGGATGCCCAGGTATGAATGGGGCAGGGGACTCCTCAGAGCTGGAGGATCAGTAGCAGGAGTGTCCGGAAGTGGTTAAGGAATTGAACAGAAAAATGGTTGATACCTATCATTGGAACACAAGAATTTGAGAAAGCCTGGGTATAAGTCCAATCTGTCTGAGAGGGACATGGGTAAACTAAAACAGAATAATTGTTTTCCTTTCTCTGAGAATCCTCTAGTCCAGGCTTTGCCCTGGGGAAAGAATTTTCCCTTAGTGACCGCAGGAGGATGATCTTTGAGGAAGAATTTCAGGCACTCTGACAACAGAGTGTGGGAGGTATTCAGTGCCAAGAAATTATTTTTGTATCACCTCAGATTACATCAATAATAGCTCCCTCAAGGAGTCAGTAGAAAGAGAAGAAGACTGAACTCTATCCTTTATTTAAGTAAATTATTCAGCTAATGCAATGATATAGAGAAATCTAAATAACTAGAAAAGAAATGATCATTTTATAGATTTTTTTGTTAAACAAGAAGAATTTACTACCAAATATCTTTAAAATTCCTTTGAGGTATATGTTGACAATGTAAAAAATATCCTGAAAAACATATAGTTTTATAAAACCAGAAGTCTACTAATTGGAGGGAACTGTTACAGATATAATAAACCTATATTTTATTATGGAAATTAACAAATAAATTTGAAGTGGATATTCTTATAGCCACTGTCTCAAGTATTGAAAGCTAAAATAAAACTTAAAAACTTACAATCGTAAGATATACTGTGTGGGTAAAGCCTATAAAAATATAAGGGGGATTCTACTTTTGTTAATGCATTTGATATGTTCTAAAATGAACAGTTAAAGATAGAGGAAACAATTTAGTGAAAAAGAATTTACAATTTATGTTGTACCTATCAATATTATAACAGTATATAGACATTTTAAATTAAATATGACTTAAAGATATACCCTTGAAAATAGGATGTAAATTATTAGTTGGAATTTCAAAGAAAAATGTTTTGCTCAAATATAAGAAAATCAGATATAAGATTTGCAAATATTGTCTCTCATTTAGTAGGCTGCCTTTTTTACTTTGGTAGTGTCCTTCACTGTGCAAGAGCTTTTTAGTTTGATGTAGTCTCATTTGTTTATTTTTGCTTTTGTTTTCCTGGCTTGAGAAGACAGATCCAAAAAAATACTAAGACCTATGTCAAAGAGTGTACTGCCTATGTTTTCTAACGAAGAGTTTTATAGTTTCAGATTTTATGCTTAAGTCTTAAATCTATTTTGAGTTTATTTCTGTATATGGTGTGAAAAAGTGGTCCAGTTTGATCTTTTTGTGTAGCTGTTCAGTTTTTCCACCACCATTTATTGAAGAGGTTGTTTTTTCTCCATTGTATATTCTTGCCTCCCTTGTCATAGATTAATTAACCATGAGTGTGTGGGTTTATTTCTGGGCTCTCCTGTTTCATTGAGCTATGTGTCTGTTTCTGTGCCAGTACCATGCTGTTTTGATTACAGTAGCTTTGTTGTATAGTTTAAAATCACAGCGCTTGATATTTCCAGCTTCATTATTCTTTCTCAATATTGCTTTAGCTATTTGGGGTCTTTTGTGTTTCCACACGAATTTTTAGAATTATTTGTTCTAGTTCTGTGAAAAATGCCATTGGTATTTTGATAGGGATTGAATTGAATCTGTAGATTGCCTTGGGTAGTATGAACATTTTAGCAATATTAATTCTTCCAATCCATGAACATTGTTAAACTTTATGTGTATTTGTGCCTTCTACAGTTTCTTTCATCAGTGTCATAGTTATTGGAGTACAAGACTTTTACCTTGTTGGTTAGATTTATACAGAGTTAACTTATTATTTTTTATTCAATTTTAAAGGGATTGTTTTCATCATTTCTCTTTCTGATAGTTTGTTATCAGTGTATAGAAGTAAAAGAGATTTCTGTATATAAATTTAGTATCCTGCAATTTGCTGAATTTATTTACTAGTTCTAATAGTCTTTTGATTGTGTCTTTAGGATTTGCTATATATGTATCATGTCATCTGCAAACAGTGACAATTTTACTTCTTCCTCTCCAATCTACACTGATTTCCTTTTCTTGTCTGATTGCTGTACTTAGGGTTTCCAACACTGTTGAATAAAAATGGTGAGAGTGGGTATCCTTGTTGTGCTCCTGATCTTAGAGGCAATGCTTTCAGCTTTTCAACATTAAGTATGATGTTGGCTGGGTATTTCTTATATGTGGGCTTTATTATGTTGAGATTTGTTCCCTCTATACAGTTTGTTGAGGATTTTTTGTCATAAATGGATGTTGAATTTCATTGGAATCTTTTTCAGTATCTATTCTGATCATTGTATAATTTTTATTCTTCTATTAGTTAATGTGATATATCACATTGATTGATTTGTGGATATTAAACCATTCTTGCATCCCTGGGATAAATTCACTTGATTGTACTGTAGGATCATTTTAATGTATTATTAAATTCCTTTTGCTAATATTTTCTTGAAGACTTTTACATCTGCATTCTTTAGTGATATTGGCCTATAATTTTCTTTCTTTCTTTCTTTGTCTGGTTTTGGTATCAGGGTGATGCTGGCCTCACAGAATGAGTTTGGAAGAGTTCTTTCCTCTTCAGTTTGTTTGTGTAGTTTGAGAAAGATAGGCATTAACTCTCCTCTGAATGTTTGGTAGACTTGTTTTTTTGGAGTTTTTTGTTCTGTTTTGTTTAAATTTCTGACTCAATTTCATTACCAGGAATCAGTCTGTTTGTACTTTCTATTTCTTCGTAATTCAGTCTTGGGGGATTATACTCTTTTAGGCATTTGCCTTTTCCTTCTAGGTTGTCCATTTTATAGGCATATAATTGTTTGTAACAACCTCTCATGTGGTGTTGGTTGTAACTTCTCCTCTCTAATTTCACTTATTTAAGCCCTCTATTTTTATTGATAAGCCTGGATAAAAGATTATCAATTTCATTTATTTTTTCAAAGAAGCAGCTCTTAGTTTCAATGATCTTTTCTGCTCTTTTTTTAGACTCATTTATTTCTGCTCTGATCTTAATCATTTCTTTCCTTCTGCTAACTTTGGGTTTCTTTGTTTTTCTTTTTTTAGTCCCTTTAGGTGTAAGATTATGTTGTTTTCTTTATTTTTCTTGTTTCCTGATGTAGGCTTATATTGCTATGAACTCCCCTCTTAGAACTCCTTTTGCTCTGCTCCATAGATTTTGGATCCTGTGTTTTTGTTTTCATTTCATTTCTACAGGTATTTTTTTTTTATTTCCTCTTTGATTTCTTCAGTGATCCATTGGTTTTAAACTACATGTGTTTTTGCAGTTTTTTTTTTTTTTTTTCTTATAGGTAATTCTATTCTCGTGATATTGTGTTCAGAAAAGATGCTTGGTATGATTTTAAACTTTTTAAGTTTTCTGAGACTTGTTTTGTGGCTTAGCATGTGATCTATCCTAGAAAATATCTCATGTGCACTTGAATATGTGTAGTCTGCTGCTTTTGGATGAACTATTCTATAGATAGCTATTAAGTCTATTTGATCTGATGCATCATTTGAGACCAATGTTTTCCTACTGATTTTCTGGCTGGATGATATGTCAATTTATGTAAATGGGGTGTTAAAGTCCCCTACTATTATTGTGTAACTGTTAATTTATTTCTTTATATTTATTAATATTTGCTTTATGTATTTAGGTGCTCCTGCTTTGAGTGCACATAGATTTACAATTGTTATACCTTCTATTTTATTATTATGTAATGTCATTCTTTTTCTCATCTTACAATCTTTGTTTTAAAATCTATTTTGTCTGATATAAATGTTGTTACCTCAGTTTTCTTTTGATTTCCATTTATGCAGAATACCTTTTCCCATCCCCTCACTTTCAGTCTGTGTGTGTCTTTAGATCAGAAGTGAATCTCTTGCAGGCAGCATATATATGGGTCTTGGTATTTTATCCAATCAGCCATTCTGTATTTGATTGGAGCATTTAATTCATTTATATTTAAAATAATTATTAAAAAGTATGTACTTATTGCCATTTTGTTCTTTTTCTTTTATTTCCCTTTCTTCCTTTGCTCTCTTCCCTTATGATTTGATGACTATCTTTAGTGTCATGTTTGGGTACCTTTCTCTTCTTTATGTGTATATCTATTATAGATTTTTGGATTCTGGTTACCATGATTTTTATATATAACAACATAAATAATAATTTTTAATTGATGATCTCTTATTTTCCAACATGTTTTAACACCCTGCATCTTTACTCCCTCCCCTCACATTTAATGTTTTTAATATCATATTTTACATCCTTCTTGTTTTGTGTATTTCTTAACTACTTATTGAGGATATAGATTGCTTCATTGCTTTTGTCTTTTAACTTTCCTAGTAGCTTTACAAGTGTTGCTCTACTATTGTTATTGTATATTTGCATTTACCTGTGAGATTTTTCATTTTGTAATTTTCATATTTACAGTCATTGCCTTTTCTTTTTCACTTAGAGAAGTCTGTTTCACATTTCTTGTAGAGCCAGTTTAGTGGTGCTCAACTCTTTTAGGTTTTGCTTGTCTGTAAAACTCTTTATCTTTCCTTCAAAGCTGAATGATACCCTTGTTGGGTAGAGTTGGTTGGAAGTTGTAGCCTTTAATCACTTTAACAATATAATTTCTCTTCCTTATGGCCTAGAAAGTTTCTACTGAGAAATCAACTTATAGTCTCATGGACTATAAGTTGCCTTTCTTTTGCTACTTTTAAGATTCTTTCATTACCTTTCATTTTTGCCATTTTAATTAGAACATGTCTTGGTATGAACCTCTTTGGAGTTATCTTGTTTGGGACTCTCTGTGCTTCTTGGACCTGAATGTTTGCTTCCTTTCCCAGGTGAGGGAAATTTTCAGCTATTATTTGTTCAAATAAGTTCTCTGCCCCTATTTCTCTCTCTCTATTTTTTTTTTTTTCTGGGACTTCTGTAATGTAATTGTTAGCATGCCTGGTGGGGTCCCATAGGTCTCTTAAACTATCCTCATTTATTTTAATTATTTTTTCTTTTTTTCTGTTCAGTTTGGGTGATTTTCACTACTCTGTTTTTCAATGACTGATCTGTTTTTCTTATCTACAGTTGATTCCTTCTACTGTAGGTTTTATTTTATTTTCCAGCTGTGTTTGGTTCTTCTTTATATTTTCTACTCTTTGTTGAACTTCTCACTGTGTTCATCTTTTCTTCTCCCAAGTTCATTGGACATCCTGATTATCATAACCTTGAACCCTTTACTGGGCAGATTGTTTATTCTACTTCATTTAGTTCTCTTTATGAGGTTTTGTGTTATTTATTTTTTTGGAACATATTTCTCTCTCTCCTTATTTTACCTAATTCTTTGTGTTTATTTCTATGTATTAGGTATTTTGGTTATGTTTACCAATCTTGGAGAAATGCTCTTATGTAGGAGTCATCCTATGAGGCCCAGCAGCATGCTTCCCTCTGGTTGCTAGAGTCATATGCTCTAAGGCTGCCCCCTTTGTGGGCTGTGTATCCCCTTCTATTGTGGTGGGCCAAGAACTTGGGGCTTGTTGATAGATGGGGCTAGATTCCAACCCAGTTGGCTGTGAGACTTTGCCTCATTTCATGTTTGCAGGGCCACTGGAGGACAGGGCCAGGTCTGTACACAGCTGGCTGTGTGGATCCAGGGCTGCAGGTCTGGTGCTAGCCCTTTTTTGGGTGGAGCTGTGTCCTCATCTAGCTGGCTATCCAAACTGGTTGCTGGGGGGGTGGGGGGGCTTGGCACGTGGCTGGTGCTGGTCACTCATTTGTGGGGCCATGCCCCTGCATGGTTGGCTCTGTGGACCAAAGGGTCAGAGGGACACAGGGCTGGTGCTGGTCCACTGGTGGGGAGGTAAGCCCTTGACACAGCGTAGTGGCAGGATTCCAAAATGTTGCCTGCAAGAGCTTGTGTTCACATGATGGAATGACTTTCAAAAATGGCTGCTAACAACATCTCCATCTCCTGTGGGTGTCTCAGTTTGCCTCTGGCCACTCTGGGAGACTCTACAAGATCAGCAATTGGGTCTAACTCAGTCTTCTCAAACTATAGTCTCCATGCTGGGACTCAGAGTGTGTGAGATTTTGTGCATACTCTTGAAGAGCAAAATCTCTGTTCCCTCAGCCCTCTGGGTCTCCCATATGCAAGACCTGCTGGTTTTCAAAGCCAGACTCTCTAGGGGCTCATACCCCAAGTGCAGGATGTCTGGGTGGGGGAACTCAATATGTGGTTTTATCTCTTGCTTTTTGGGGTGAACCTCTGCAGTTGTGATATTCCTCCTGTGTGTGGGTCACTGACCAGGTGGGTCTGGGTCTTGACCATACTGCATCTCCACCCCTCCTACTTTTCTCCTTTTGGCTCCTTCTTTATGTTTTTAATTGTGGAAGACCTTTTCTTCTAGTCTTCATATAGTTTCCATGGTTAGTTTCTCTGTATTTGTAATTTTGAGATGTCTGTGGGAGGAGTTCAAGTTCTTCCTTCTCTGCCATCTTGGCCACACCTTTGACAAAACTGTTTTAGAAACAGTTATGGCAAATGTGTAAGACTATTGAACAATTGCTTTTTAGATTTTTTCCTTCCTTCTCCAACTAATCCTGAGAGTAAATGGGATATAAAGAAATAAGACTCATAATCATGGCAAAAAGTCAAACTTCAGTGGTATCTTAAAGAATGTCATTCACAGAAAAATATAGAATTTCAGAGAGGCTTAAGGAACAACGTAGTTAGTAGGATTACAGGATAGGTAAATTGAATCCATTAGGAGTAAGGATTAAGTGCTCATATAGAGCTTAGGTGAACGTGGAAGCTGTGGGCATAGGGAAGAATTGACAACTCACAGAAGGGGTAAGTCAGAATAGATGGGAAGAGACTAAATCTTGCAACAGTTATCACATTCTAGTATAATATTTGCTTGTTTCCTTATTTATCTGTCCACCCTGATAGATTTCAAGCTCTTGAAGAGCAGGGATAATTTTAGTATCTTTGAGAGAACAAAATATAATACATATGTTTTGAATTTGGTTATCATTGTTGAGGGTTTTTTTTTTTTTTTTTTTTTGGGGTTTTTTTTTTTTTTTTTTTTTGGAGTTCTTATCATATTAATCACAATAGTGTTAAGTTCCTAGTCTGAACATTACAAAGTTTCTGCCATATCTGAGTCTGATTTTGGTACTTTCTTTGTCACTTCAAACTGTGTTGTCTTTTAGCATGCCTTGTAGTTTTATAGTTATAACCACACATGGAGTGCCAGATAAAAATAACTGAGATAAACAGGTGTTTAGTAAGAGACTTTATTTTTGTCTAACTAGGAGTCAGGCCATGTTTACTGTTTGCTCTGGCTATGGGTGCCAGGGGCTAAAATCTGCTGATTTCCTTGTTTTCTCTCCTCGGTAATCACTGAGCTTACTTAGAGACTTCTTCTTAAATCAATCTGATCTGTGCAGCTCTTTCCATTGTAGTCCCTGTTACTGTAAGGGAGCCCTATTGATGTGGGTGAAGTGGGAGAGTAGGGTCTCAGTCCCTTTGGGAGCCTGTGCCTCAACTCTGGGCTGTGAGCTTCACATGTACTTCTCAACCTTCCCTTCTTAGGTGTGACAAGAAAGCTTCAAGAGTCTGGAGATGGGAATATTGATTAATCATTCTGGCAAAAGTTTCCTTTGGGGTCAGGCCTTGTTAAGGAGAACAGAATGCCCTGGAAGTACTTCAGAACAGCTATTCTTCCCCTGCTGTTGGAAGCACAAAGAGATTTTTCTCATGTATTTACCATGAAAACCTGGTGGAACTCCTGGAGATAAAATTTAATGAAAGTACAGGGGATTCCCTAAGATCTCTCCCACTGCCCCGGAGTGTTTAATTTAACTCTCAAGCTTGTACACAGTAGGCCTCCAACACTTTGTCAATTACAGATTTTCTGACTGTGGCACTGGCTCCAGCAATGGTTTCTGCTCTGCTATGATTCTCTGTTTCTGCCTTACTGTCTGTCCAGTTCTGGGGGGAGGAGTTTGCCCTGTGACCTCAGTTGTACCACAAATCAAAGAAAAGTTGTTGTTTTATCCAGGTTTTTATGATTATGAAGAAGGGAGTGATAACTTCTAAGCTTCTTACACACTGGACCAGAAACCAGAAGTTGTGATTGTTTTAATAATAAAATAACATATGAATATATTTAATAAGGAAATAGATGAATTTTCCTTCATTCATGAAATTCAATGTGTCTTTTAAAAAACTGATTTCCTATTCTAATTAGGCTTCTCAGGTATCTCACCTTGAATGATTATCCTATTTCCCAGAGTTGCTTGAGGTCTTCATGGAATTGCTTAAAAGATACTAAATTAGTTGGCAATCAGATTCTCTACTAACATGTAGAAATTTTTTTAAAAATTATAAATTATCTTGTACACAGAAGTATAAAAGCTGATATAATAGCACACATAATCTGTTAAAATATATCAAATTATTGGGAATATGCGAGCATTGAATTTCTGATTATAACTTGAAACAGCAAAACTCAATACAAATCATCAAGCCTCTTACTGAAATAATTTGTAGCAATTCTCTTCACATTAAGTCTATTTATGTTAACTTCAACTTCCCTCCAAAATCATCATTCTTCAAACAGATCTTTGGAAAGATGCTACATGTTTTCTATATTTCTTCTATTTAAGCTATTTTTAAAACTCTCACTAACTACATTGTCATATAAAAATGTTAACTCAGCTGCATGTTTATGAGATTAGAGAAAATTAATATTGCTACATTTAATATTAATATTCCTACAATGATTCTTTGATAATGAAGAATAACTTAAGGAGTGAACATCATCTGCTATTTTTTCTTTATTTCTGAGAATTAATATTTGGTGCATAATATTAAAGACCGAAACTCTCAGATTTTCTTAATGTTTTGAGCTGTGACAATCTCTGACAAGCTGATAATTTTTGCGGATTATTCTTTTTAGCAGATCTGATTGTGAAAGTGAATCACATCACTAGAGTACTTACATTATTCTGAAATTCAAATGCTCTGTAAAAGAATTTAAGTGACAGACACAATTTATGGAGTGTCCTAGACTTGCTCACTAAAAAATTCAAGACAAATTGTCTCCTTCTTTTCCGTTTGATCAGCATTGCTCTTTTCTTCCTCAGTAAATGAATTTCTACCAAACAAGACAGATCCGTACGTTAACTGGTGACTGTGATTGGGTCATGCTTATTGTATTTTACAGAATTATAGTAGTCAATAAAAGTGTTAACTTCATTCTTTAAATTAAAACACAGATCTTTATGTAGCGTAGAAGCTGGATTCTATTAAAAATGGAAAAAAAGGGAAAAACACTTTCTGAATGAGAAAATATGCTCTGAATTCTACAGCAATACGGTCTATTTGCACTACCTGGTTTTTAAATGTCATTTTCAAAATAGACCTAAGAACAAGGCACAGGATAGCAAGACAGACCATTGGGTTTCATGTTTGTTTATCCTTCTGGTGTTTATTTTATCATGATATAAAGTGATCAATGTTGTTAATAAATATTCACAAGTATTTGCTGTGTTCAAGATGCTGTGACTCATCCTATTAAATAATTAAAGTTTATTGTCTCTATGTAGAAAGTACATAAGCAAAGGCATAATTCTTAGATAAACTTAATAATTCCTTTTTTAAAGAAGGATGTTTTATTGCTTTTAACATTTATACATATTTGAGATCAGGTTATTGATATTTTAGATCAAACACATCCCTTGGACACTCACCATAGCAAAGTACTTGTAAATCATATGAAGAAAAACATGAACACCTACTGTTCTTACATTCAAATTAAGGAAAAGAGGGCAGGTCCATAAGCAAACGAATGCACAGAAAAACAGCAACAATGCTCCCTTTAAGGCAAAATTTGATGCTTTGCTTTAAGATATTTTGAGCATATTTTGTGTGCAGAGCACTATGCTAGACCCTCAAAATAATGTAAAACTTCATTAGTTTCAATTTCTCACTAAAGAGAGCTTCAGCTGAGTGGAGTAGACAGGTGCATATGGGATAATAAGAAAGACAGCAATGGGTTTATGCAGGAAACTGCTTGCCAAGGGAAATGAAGACATTATCGGGGACACTGTTTGTGGTTCTAATATTAAAAGTAATAAGGCAATTGTCAAATCTGAGTAAAGTACTCATTAGAGGAGCTTTCTCAAGGGACGAAGATTAAGGTTTCCCTGCAAGGGTTAGAAAGGAATCTCTAAAAGTGCCAAGACTTCCTCTGCTTACCTAGGTTGGAAGCCCACCCAGAAGGATTGCTCAGTACTGCTAATGAAAACGCTGTGTGCAGTAGTTAGAACAAAGGCTCATCTGTTTCTCAGGACCAGTTTCACCACAAGCATCTCATCCTTGTTTGAATGTATTCTAAGCATTCTAACCAACACAGTAACAATCTTTTGTAATCCAAGGGTTGTGATGATATTGGAGAAGGAAGAAAGGTACAAATTCAAATGAAACTTAACAACCAAAGAGGAAGTTCTCTGTATAATGTAAATATAGTTTATAATGGGCAAATATAGTTTAATATTTTCATAAGTACACTATTGAAAATAAGAATTTTTCTTGCATTTTATATAACAGATCTGTGGCACAGTTATGATGTACAACCCAAATGTCTTAGAACAGTGGTTTTTATTGGTAAATGAAGTGTAGTAAAATTGTGACTACCCCCTAGAGCTATTTAGATATCATGGGTAATAATTACCCTCCTCTCATCTTTATGCATCTATTTCTTGTATAAACAGGGCTAGTGGATTAATGTTCATATTTGACAGAAACTTAGAATATTCTTGGTGTTATATGTTACCTCAAAGGAGAATGGGCTTAACATTTTAGACCTCAGTTAGATAGAAAATTCTGTGAGCCTCAGTTTCCAAATCTATAGCATGAAGGTATAGATGATGAGTTGACTGCTGAATGATACCTAAGATAACATTGTTAGTACATTGGAAAGTTGGGAACAGAATGCTAAACGCTCACACTTATAGGCTGGTGATTTTTTTCTCTATGACTTACCTTTTATTTATTTATTATTAAGATAAATATCTCTATGCCATATTGGTAGGGGTAGGGGCAGAAGATATTATTGAATCACTTTCCAAAATAAAAGCATAGGCTGGATTCCAAAACCCACTCCATAGCCTCCTCTACCATTGACATCCCCCACTACAGGGGTACATTTGCTACGAATGATGAACAACATTATCACCCAAGGTCCATAGTTTACATTAGGGTTCACTCTCGCTGTTTGCATTCTATGGGTTTTGACAAATAAATAATGACATGCATCTACCATTATACTATCATACAGAGTATTTTCACTGCCCTAAAAATCCTCTGTGGTCCTCCTATTTATCCCTCCCTCCCCTCTAACTCCTGGCAATCACTGATCTTTTTACTGTCTCTTTAATTTTGCTTTTTCCAGAATGTCACACAGTTGGAATCATGCTAAGTCTTTTCAGACTGGCTTCTTTCACTTAACAATATGAATTTGTTTATTCCATGTCTTTTTATGGCTTGATAGCTTATTTCTTTTTAGTGCTGAATATTCCATAGCCTGGATGTACCGCACTTTATCCATTCACCTGCTGAATGACATCTTGGTTTTCTTGCAAGTTTTAGCAATTATGAATAAACCTGTTACAAACATCTGTATGCAGGTTTTAGTTCATCCATAACTTTTCAGTTAATTTGTATAAACCCCAGGGAATGGGCAATTGCAGGATCTTACGGTAAAATTTATTAAGTTACCTAAGAAACTGCCAAACTGGATTTCAAAGTGCAGTACCGTTTTGAGTTTTCATAAGCAATTAGGCAGCATTTTATAATTTGTTTTCATATCAATTGCCAGACTGCAATCCAGCAGATCCATCATTCACGTGGCTCTATGTTTAGTGTGTGTTCACACTCTCCCCCTTAACCTCCTCTTCCCTCTTCTCTTCTTTACTCTGCTTTTCTCCCTTCCAATAAGCTCCACGCAAACAAGAAATATGTACAACTAGTTTTCTTCTATTCTCCAAGTTGATGCCACATAATAGATTCTGAATAAGCCTTTGTGTATCAAATGAACAATAATATGGATGAGACTATAAATGTTTTGGATTTAATTAATCATACTATAAATTTGCAATCCAGAGGCTATTGGGTGCAATGCCATACAACATTAAATATATCACAAATTCCTTTCTGCCATAATGGTTAAGTGATTTAAAATATCATTTGAGCCATAAGCTACCATGAGAAGTAGTTATTATTTGTGAAGCTTTAACTATTTGGCAGGCTAAATGTTTTAGATGCATACCTCATTTAATGTTTAAAACAAACTCGTGACATAAGAATCATTATTCTCCTTATCGTGCAGATGAGGAAACAGATTCAGAGTTTGAAACACTTATCCAGAGCTGGAAATTGTTAGAATTACATTTTTCCATTAAATCCAAATCTTATACTCATAAACACTAGGTCAGAAAGATTTTATTCTGCATTCAGCTCGAGTTCTGGATCTTTTCATTCTGAGCTATGCTCAAATTTCTCTTGTCAAAAACAGTCTACACTATAAAGGACTAAACTCATATCATTCCTACAAAAATTTTCTTATGTTTTTGCACCAGACTTTCTTATTTCACATGGTTCTTATGTTTTAACAAATAGAACTGTGCATTTTACATTTGCCAGTTGATTCTATAAGTAACTAAATGCAGGCTAGACAGCAGGAGGAAATATGATAACCCACATCTACTGCATTTCTTTGATGATAAAAACCAATCTCTCTGCTTCCCTGCTCTTTCTGGCATTGCCACTGAGAAACAGCAGGATTTTTGTGCTTCCCTTGTGTCCTGGGAGTCCTTTTTTATTCATACTCAATGCACCTGGTTTAGCATTTTCCTCTTAATTAAAAATAAATGAAATTAAGAAAAAAGTGGCTCTACAGGGAAGAATAAGACCTGTTGATCCTCTTCCTCCATGTGGTACTGTGGTTCAGCTCATCATATTTTGTTTGTAGCATTTGATTTATTTTAGGTGTTAGATGCTATCCTTGTAACATAGTGCTTGATTTGTTTTGTCTTACTTTGTGTAACTGTTTTCATGTCATTAGCACTTGCATTTCCTAAGTAAAGGGAGGATTGTATACACAGGCTCAGAACTTGAAGCTCAGCTTCAAAACATTCTACCTGTAAGCCTAACTCATTGAAGAGAGAAAGATAACATGTCTTGCCAAAGTATGTTATAGAAAATAGGCTTGGTAGTGCTCAGAGGCATCCTGTTTAATGTTTTAAAATGAAGATTTCACCTTTATGTTCTAAAGGTAAAGAAAAGTGTAAAATTATCAGTGTTTTGATAAATCGTTGATGTGTGTCATGCACACAACTGTGACAGTTTTGGTTGGTGTAGAATAGCATCCCAATGAAAGAAAAAGATAAATAAATGATATTTATCAGCTAACATGTTTTGATAGAGTTACATATATACGATGCTATAGATGTCAAAATAAAGATATGACTGGAATATGTGGAAGTTGTCCTACAGAGAACAGGTAAGGAAGGTTGCAAGTTATTTATAAGCAACGTACATGGAAGGGTGTGAGGGTGTGTTATTTAAAAACAAAAGTTATGGGCTTCCCTGGTGGCGCAGTGGTTGAGAGTCCACCTGCCGATGCAGGGGACACGGGTTTGTGCCTTGGTCTGGGAAGATCCCACATGCCGCAGAGCGGCTGGACCCGTGAGCCACGGCCGCTGAGCCTGAGTTAGTACACATATGTTAGTACTTCTTGAGGACTTGATTTACAGAATTACTTGAGATGTGATTTAAGGAGATCAAACAAGTAAAGAAGAGAGAAAACATGAATAGAAACAAGTATAACACAAATTAGAAAGAGATGAGTGGCCTAAGGTGTAAACAATTAGAGGATTGTAGGGATTCAGAGAATGAAGACATTATTTCTATTGCAGGAATTAGTAAATGAATCATGAAATGAGTGTCTTTCCTCATGAACAATACTTGAACACTCTGTGACTGAGGAAAGATACCCTAAATTGCATAGGCATATGGTGGTAAGGAAACTTTCTACTTACCAGCTCTCAAATGACCATTGGAGAATCCTGGTTGTTCACACTGGTGAGTCTATAGTATCTGCTAGTTTCATCTATTCTTCCTGAAATAGTAGGTTAGTCCAGGGCATTTGACTTCTGAGATATTTTAGTGGCTCTTAACTTGTACATACTCAGGGCTCTGAATCAGATATCAG
Organism: Neophocaena asiaeorientalis asiaeorientalis; assembly: GCF_003031525.2. Lineage (NCBI taxonomy): Eukaryota > Metazoa > Chordata > Mammalia > Artiodactyla > Phocoenidae > Neophocaena > Neophocaena asiaeorientalis. Next base: position 3,555,222 of record NW_020172187.1, read on the forward strand.
ATCGTAGGACTGGTGATTCATAGACAGTGGCCTCAGAGAAATCTTGAATATGCTTGATTTCAATGTGGGGAGGGGGGATTTGGAGCCACAATTTAGAGGAGGCTATTGGCATTAGGAACCCAGAGATTTCATTGTATCAATCACACTGATAATTTGCATCTATAATAATTATGATAGTTATTAAATGATTCTGATATGATGGCTGATAGAGTAGATTTTCAATAGTGCTGTGTTGAATTATATCAAATCAAGTACAAATTATTTAAATTTAAATTGAATACAATGGTATTTCCAACATGAGCTCTGCCACAAACAAGACTATAACTTTAAAATTCAAACTACTTCAGCTTACTCAGTCCAATAAGTATAGTTAACTATCACCTCTTTGATTAGGATCACAGAGAGGAAAATTAATTGCATGTAACTGAATTCATCCATTGTGGAAAGTTGATAAAATACCATTCGCTTAAAATTTGAAGATACCCCATTTATGTGCATCTTCTATCAAAATATAATAAGATAATTGTTATATGGATTGTTTTATTTCTAAAACTTGATCTGGACTTTTAGGGTTTTATTTATGTGAAAACAGTAGAAAAGTATTCAGAGCAAACTAATTACAAAGGTAGTTTTAATCCAATCTTTCTATAACTCCAAAAAAATTTTTTTTAATTTTTTTATGTACACAGGCACATTTACCAGTACATAGAAAGGGGGAAAATGTTTAAATATCTTCATTATAAATGTATTAGAAATATATTATTTATGTATCTGCTCTGAGTAATTTGTATGTATAATTAACTTTCAAATGATTATCTTATTTCTCAAATTGTTCTTTCATTAATTAAAATGTGGTTCTCAAATTAAGACCCATTGTACTCCACAGGCTTTTTTGTCACCTGTGAATTTCAATGAAAACTAAGTAATATGAAGATCTTTTCTTAAGACTCCAGTTCAGCATTTCTAATCAATTTGAGTTGACTAGATCAAAGGCTCTTGGTCTCCAACTCATTAGAAACATTACTGTCTTCTTTCAACCCAATGTGAAGCAGTCTCACTTAGCCCAAGACCACAGTCTCCCCAAGAACATCCTTTACTAACCTATATCTCACACACAGAGCCAGACACTTAAGGACTATTTTGGTTCTTAAACAGCTATATACTACTGGGAGTTCAAAATGTGTCAAACGATAATTACAATATGATAGGTAATAGACACAGTTAAGGTCTGCACAATATTTCATGAAAGCACAGTAGTGATGTACAGTGGACTCTTGAACAACATGTGTTTAAAATACATGCATGGATCCACTTACACACGGAGGTTTTTGTTTTTGTTTTTTTCCAATAGTAAATTCTACAGCACTACATGCTCTGCAGTTGGTTGGATCAGAGGATGCAGAAACTCTGATACAGAGAAACCAATAAGTTATAAGCAGATTTTTGGCTGTGTGGAGGGTCAGTACCTCTAACCCCCATGTTGTTCAAGGGTCAACTGTATTTTTTTAAAACTGGAGGAACACAGAAGAGAATACTGAGAGAATACTTATAATGAACTGAACCAAAAAAGTTGGGTACCTAGATTACCTGTGTTCAAGGTGGGAATATGTGGCAGAAGTGGGATTCACAAAGGAAAACAACATATGTGAAATAGGAATTAGCCTAGCATATGTGAAAAAATGGTAAGAAATGATAATAAGTTTTGAGAAATGGCCAGTGGCTTTGTGTGCTATGCTAAATCATTTTTGTTTTTGCCTAGGAAGAGTGGTAAACCACTGATGATTTTCTAAGCTGAGGAATGACCTGGTCAGATTTTATTTTAAAAGATAACTTTGGCACACATTCCACCAGCACAAGAGACAATGGGACTGTCCTTCCATCAGCTGTATCCCCGTCTAGGACTTGCTAAGCAGCCATAAAACTCACTCAGGGCTCTATTTTTATCATACCCAAAGCCCAGGAGTTACCTCATACAACTTAAGTGTGGTGTAGGGGAGGTTGCTAAGTGACTTTGATCTTATTTAACTTCCCAGTTCTTAAAATCAAAGAATTTATCCATTCTTCCTAGCACATCTTTGTTTAGTAGTTGAGTATTCCTTAACAAGAGACCCTGGAAACAGGAGAAACTGTTTTTCTCAAGTGTATAAGACACAAAGGGAAAGTAGAATAGTACCAGCTGTACATTTTCACCTGTCGCCTCTGGTCTCAAGACAGACTATTCACATGATTTGGGTCCTTATTTCTCAGAGGAAACTTAATCTCCCTTGTAAGTCAAGACTGGCATCTATTGGACTCTCATATTTGGTTGCTTGCATTTCTTGTGACATATGGCATGTGAAGGGTCATTTGTGTTTCAAACATCAATTATGTAATGTGTGGGTGGAAATATACTGATATTTTGCAAATTCAACTATTTAATGTATAGAGACAATTTTGTAAGTATCGTTTATATATTCATTCAAGGAACCCTCATTGGCTAATGGCCAACCAACAGTGTGCTGAGTAGGGCTCAGAATGGAACATACGTAGGCGTCTACCTAGTGGTTCTTGTAGCATACCAGAAAAGACACAGCAATAAAGGTAATTGACAAATGAAAATAAAATTCAAACTGTACTTAGTTTTCTGAAAGAAAAGAAAACGTTGCAGTGAGAGAAAAATAATGCAGGTGACAGAGAAGTTCTTTCTAAGGGGGGTACACTTCAGACCTGAGCACGAGAAGAAATCATCCAAGGGAAAAGTGAGAGTTGGACGTGCTGTCAGGGGTATGGACACATGCACGGGTCATAAGGAGGAAAAAGCTTTGCTCCACATGCGGTGGTGAAATCAGACACTGTGAGTTGAGCGCAGTAGGTCCAGTGGGAACAAAGGAGAAGATAGGTCGGCAGAAACAGGCAGAGCCAGATTACGTAGTGAGTCAAAAAGAATGGAAAATTATTTGGATTTTCTTCAAATATATAGTGGAAATACATTTAAAATTTTTTTAAGACGGGAGTGATGTGATCTTATTCAGATTATTAAAATATCCTTCCTATTCTGTGTAGAGGGTCTGGAAGGAGGTTAGAAGTATGAGTGAAGCTAGGCCATTGCAATTATTGCATGAATTATTTCATAGGCTTGACCTACGGTTGTGGCAAAGCAAACTGAGAGAAAAAAACTATATTTAAAATATACTATAGAAGAATTAGCAAAACGTGGCATTAAGTAGACATGTTAGATAGAAACCAGAAATACCTTGAGCAATCGAGCGAAGGTGTTGCATTTCCTGAGCGGAGAGGATCGTTATAGGAACGTGTTAGAACAAGCAGTTCATCACTGTAATACTGTATGTGTCAAATATTAGGTCCCCATGAGGTTTTTAACTAGTGGTGCTAAATAAGTCATTGGTTATAAAAGAATATACTTCAAGAGGTGTGAGGTGGAGATATAGTTTGGAGACTCATGAATATACAGATATCTTTATGGTTTTTTGAATAGATGAAAATACTTCTGGGGAAAATGTAGGAAAAAATGGATAAAAGGTTGAAGATAAAGCTCCAAGGAATTCCAAATTAAAGACCAGAATGAAGAGAAGAGGCCAAGGGAGGAGACAGGAGTAGGGAGAGAGGTAGGAAGTATGGGAGAAACCAAACGTTTCAGAAGATAGTGGTTGGTTCTGTTAAATATTGTTGAGGATTTGAATAAAATGATTACCTCAAACCGTGCTTTGAATAGAACAGCATGGTTGTATTTCTGGAAATTTACATGAATATTTTTAGTGACATGATGACATGACAGCTGGATTAGAATGGCTGGAAGAAAGAACGGAATGTGTGAGAGATCTGGCCAATACATCTCTCAAAATGTGTGTCTAGAAAGGGGAAAAAGAAACGGGGAAATAGCTAGATAAAAATGTCTCTTCAAAAAATGTTATCTTTTAGTTTTTTTCCCACAAATGTTTACTAACTCCCAAATATGTAACTATGTACTGGGCCTGGGCTTTCAGGGGAAAGTGGAACAAACATAACCAGCTGCCTAGAGGCACGTTTAGTTTACTTATAAAGACATATAAGTCAAGTTGGCACACAAACAGTCATATAATTAACAATTTTGATTATTGGCATGGACCCTACATATTGACTTTATGTAGAAAATTCTAGAAAAGCTAGAAATAAAAATACTTATCCCAATTGTATAAGCACAAAATTATGTCAGTATTACATAGTTTACACCAAAGTATTCTTAACGTTTGATCTCCGATCATTAATATATATATTTTTTATTACTATGGATGAATTATATCAATCTTCAGAATATCATTCCTACTTTCAGGTTGACGCCCACATTACCTTTTATCTCCCCATCAAGTTAGATAACTGCTTACAGAAATCTGCCTGTATCCTCTATAGGACAGCAACACTGAATCAATTAGTGTCTTAACCAGAAAAAAGCAGAAACCATCTCTAGCATTTATAATAGAGGGAACTGGTTACAGGGGTGAGGGAAGAGCTGAGATCCAACCAAAAGTTAGCAAGGCAACTGGAGATTAGCCACGGCACGAAACCACTGCAGGCTGGAAGGGGGAAGTGTTCACCGCACAGGGCATCTGGAGGATGCAGACATGGGAGCGGAAAGGATGCAGTCTGGGACACCGTGTGCATACGTTGGCATGGGGGGGGCGGAGATGTCTACGTTTTGCTCCCCCCTCACCCTCTCCCGAGACCCTAGTGCCTCCCATTGGTGGAAGCCAGCAAATGAGGAACCCAGGAAGTGAAGCCTGCAGGGGGCAGGATTCCTAGCAAAGCCTGAGAGCGGAGTGGGAAGGAGGGGATCTGAGGGCACAAAGGTCCAGGACTGACTCAAACAAAAATTACAAACCCCGCCAGCTGGTGGTGCCAACATCCCTAACATGACGACTGCCTGGTCTCCAAGACTGGAGAGGACCCAACGTCTTGGTGTTTACTGTGTTGAAGTTAGTGGGACAATGCATTAGTTTTCCATTGCTGCAGAACAAATTACTACAAGTTCAGCAGCTTAAGACAACCCCCATTTATCAGCTGTAGTTCTGTAGGTGAGCAGTCAGCCTGAGATCAGTGTGTCAGCTGGGCTACATTCTCCTCTGAAGATTGGGTGAAAATCTACTTCCAGGCTCATTTCTGCCAATGGCAGCATTCAGTTCTGTGGCCAGGCTGGCTGCAGCTGGAGGCTGCTCTCAACTCCTAAAGGCCGCTTGACTGTCTTGCCACGTGGCTCCCTCTGTCTTTAAACCAGCAACAAGGCTCAAATCCTTGTTATACTTCAAATCCCTGGCTTCCTCCTCTGTGACCAGTCAGAGAAAACTCTGCTTTTAAAAGGCTTATGTAATCTCCCTTTCTTAAGGTCAACCGTACCATGTAAGTCACCTAGGCTGATCATGTGGCGAAACCATCATGTCTTATACAGCGTCCATACACTGGTGGGTGGGAGAGTTGGGTGGGCAGGAAGCTTGAGGGCCATCTTAGAACATAGCATTCTGCCTACCATAGATAGGACAGTAAAAAGTTTCAGTTTGTAATCCCCTCTCCTCTTATCTAATTAACAAGTTATGGGAAAAGTATACTATCTAGATGTGAACTATTGGCTATTGGTCTTGTGACTGGACTGTGATTTGTAACTTGTGACATGAGAATTTTAAGCAGTAAATTGATGCAGTGAAATTTTTATAGACTTGGAAATGATGTAAACGATGCAAAAGTTTGCCAAAAAGTGGAGATTGTTTAAAGAGAACCAAGTTTAGTGAATCTTTGCTAATGCAACAGGACAGTTGCAATTAGCATAAATTGAAAGTTTCACTTTCAACTTCAACAAACCTGGGAAAAGCTTATTGTTTCTTAGAACTGTAATCAATGGGCCAACTAAATCTATACTTAGAGACTGATTTGCTTGGTTACTTTATCTTGGTTCCTCTGCTTGATGTATTCTTTATAATTCTACAAGGAACAACCATACCATGAATTTGGCACACCAGTGATCTGAATTGTTTCTTCTAATTATCTAAAAGATATTTCATTTTAAGAAGGAAAATATTACCCAGAGAAAATTGTCAAAGAGCACCAAGCTACAAGTGGGTAGATCCAATGTTCTAGTCTGGGAAAATTAGTATGTATATGGAGGCTGCCATCATGGCTGTGTGACCTGTGAGTTGGAGAGACCCTGCCATTAGAAGACCCTTCCCACATCACACACACACACACACACACACACACACACAGTCCAATGTTCTGCTGTTGTTGACTTGAATATTTAATCATTTCTCAACAAGGGGCTTTATATTTTTATTTTCACTAGCCTCCACAAATTATGTACACAGTTTGCTATATAAACAATGACATATTAATAATGTATATTTCAATGGGGTTGGACAAATTCAAGCTTTCAATTATTTTAGTAAATTTGAAAGAGTAAATTTGGCCTACCTGTTCTGATGAAAGTAGATTAATCCACAGAATTAAATTGATACAAAACTGATTGCGACCACTGGGATCTTTGCTGTTGTTTGCTGTATTACATACTCATCATTTCAAGTAGAAAATAAGGATGAAGTACAATATTCCACTGTCAAATGTGACCATCTGTAGAATGAAAAATTATCTGCTAGGTTGTAAACTCATTTCAGTGAGAGACACTGTTTTGCCCAGATCTTAAAACATTATTGGTGATCATTAAATTTAATTGATAGTGGCATTTGTTAAACAGGCTGAGTAGTAGAACATTTTAATTTTTTATCTAAAATAATCAGCTATAGGGTAGAACTGTTCATAACAAATGTTGAAGCTGTAACAAGAGGCAAAATTATGATCGTGAGTGTGGGTTCAAGCTCCTCATTGCCTACATATGAATCCCAACTCTGCCATTCTCTAGCTTTATGGCTAGAGAATTAGGGAGGAGGGCTATGGTATCTTTTAAATCATACTTTCTTAATTAACAGAAATGATTTAAGGGTAATTCTGCCTTAAGAAAGACTCATATTTCCAGTTTACTACTCTATCTCCACATTTGGACAGCTAATAAACTTCTCAAATTTAAAGTATTTAAATAGAAATCTGGATCCACCTCCATTCCCTAGCTGGTCTCCACCAGTGTTCTTCAAATTAGTAAGTGGCACCTCTACTCATCCATTAACAGGAACAAGAACCTAGGAATCATTTATTAACCTTCTCTTCTCACTCCAGACATCAATCTACCAACATATCTCATAGGCTCTGTCTCTCAAGTATCTCCTGAAAGTACCCTTACTCTATCTACCACTACTTTCACTCCAGGCTAATCTATTTCTGTCTCTCACCAAGGCTACTGCCAGCTTCCAACTGATGCCCCAGCTTCCATTCTGTCCCTTCTTCAGACTCCCTTAAGAGTCTATTATCTATGTAGCATTAACATAATCTTTTCATAAGTCAAACCATATCATTTTTCTACTCTAAATATTAAATATTCCAATGGCTGCCCATCACACTCAGAATTAATTCCAAATTCAAGAACAAACAAATCATCCGGCATGATATCTCTCCTGGCCATGTCGATGACCTCATTTCCGTCCACCAATGGCCTTCCCTCATTCTCTTTATCTACACTGCCCATCTTTCTGTTGCTCAAATACACAAGCACGTTTCTGCCTTGAGGTCTTTGTACTACCATTCTTTCTGCCTTGAATACTCTTTCCTCAGATATTTACTTAATTCAGATCCCTGATCAAAGAAGACTTCCCTAACCACTCGTCCAAAACAGCCCTCTGTGCTTTTCCTCATTATTTATCTCACAAAATTTTGTCTTTAAGCAAATTATTGCTAGTTACTATTAATGAATTCTAATTCCTTTACTGAAATACAAGCTATATGATGGGAGAAACTTTGCTAATCTTGTTGACTAGTTCATTCCCAGCCTTTACAGCAGTCACTGACACTTAGAAATTGACCAACAAATATTTGTTGAGCAAAGACAAGCGAGCTACACAATGTCCATTAAAAAGTGGATGGCCAGGACTTCCCTGGTGGCACAGTGGTTAAGAATCCTCCTGCCAATGCAGGGGACACAGGTTCGAGCCCTGGTCTGGGAAGATCCCACGTGCTGCAGAGCAACTAAGCCTGTGCGCCACAACTACTGAGCCCATGTGCCACAGCTACTGAAGCCTGTGCACCTGGAACCTGTGCTCCACAACAAGAGAAGCCCCAGCAATGAGAAGCCCGCACACCACAGTGAAGAGTAACCCCCACTAGCCGCGACTTAGAGAAAGCCTGCACTCAGCAACGAAGACCCAACGCAGCCAAAAATAAATAAAATAAAATAAAATTTTTAAAAAGTGGATGACCATATTCTCATAAAGCTTTGACTCAAAAAGTCCTATTTGCGTTGTGTTCCTTAAACATAGATTCAGAAATAAAAATATATTTTTTAAAGTCGTGAAATTTTGTAGAAATGATGATCATCTTGGCACATGTTAAGTTTCAATAAATATCAGTGAATAAAACAAATAATGGCAGGCACTCAATACATAGTTGATGGATGAATGAATGAGTGAATGAGGATGTATTGGCCAAATAAGTTACTATGGTAACCACCAAATTAAGAAAGAAATATACAAAATTAAAGGCTTACTGAATTAAAGCAAAGCTAAATATTTGAAATGCTATATCTTTCAATGTAATCAGGCAGATATAGAAAAAGAAATGTTCAATCATTTATGAGGTGCTTTTTAAATTTAATTTTCTCATAGCTAACAAAGAATATTATCAGAAAGACCAGGTGAGGCAAAGATTGATGTATTAGTAAGGAAAATGCTAGCTGCTATAACAATAACCTCCAAAATTTTGCTAGCCTGATACAATATAAATTTATTTTCCATTCACATGAAGTCCAAGTGAGTGTTTCTGACTTCAGATATTCTCCTTCAGATAGACTTTTAGGAACTTAGGCTAATTCCTTTCTGTGGCTACCCATCTTTAATATGTGTTTTCAGAGGTCAGCACACAGGGACAGAGGCCAGAGGATCACACATGGTACATTCACCCTTCCTTGGGTAGAAGTAAGTCACATGATCACACAGAGACACAAGAGTAACTGAGACATGTAATCCAAGAGGAAGAGGAGATAGGTTTAGTGAATATGTAGTGAGCTTTCCCATGAAGTTTGGGATTTAACTAAGGAAAATATGATAGTCTCTCTAAGACAAATTGTATTGGCATATGTGTATGTGTATGTGCCTGTGCGTATAGACAGAGAAAGTTCAAACAATTAAAATCTATTTGGAAGAACATTAAAAAATATGATTTAAAAGTTGCTAGTACTTGGGAATATAACAAGATGTTTCCTATCAACCTCAAAATTGGGAAAGTAAATTCAGCTTTGAGAGTTAAAGGCTAAAAGCAGCAGAGGATGTATGTGAGCCTAGGCATGCAACATAGGAAAGAGGGAGTATGGCTTCCCGGCTGCTGGACCTAAGTGTCACCTGGAAGACGAATATATTTACACATCAATAATATAACAGTCAACACTATTAGAGAACATATGAGAATAATAGAGACAAATGTCAGCAGTGCCAGTGTCAAGTTGTCTAATAGGTAGATAACTTTAATCAGTGATACATCAGTTAACATCAAGTATTCAAGATCATTCTTCTGGCAGTACCTTAGTCTGATGTTGTTAAGCGTTTGAAAACTAGTTTTACATGTTCTGATCTAATGCACATCAGGGAAACCTGTGATTCTTGGGTAGCTCTGCTGACATGGAGAGAACTTGTTGATCACAGAGACTTTGAGGGTCCTTAATCCTGTGGTGATGATTTCTCAAGGTAGTTAATTATGGCTTCTGATTGTGATTCTGGAGGGGAAAGCTGACCAAATCTTTCATAGCTGACCTTGGGCTTCTCTGTGATAATGAAATAAGAAGAATCACCTGTTTACCTCCCCGCTCTCATGCAAATATTTATGAGCAGTGTAACAGCTAGGTTTTCACTGTAAGCTAGCATATTGGCATTCTGGTTTTTATCCTAGTTTCCTGTGCATTGTCATTAATCTGTGAAGTCCTTCTAGGGCTTGCTGCTTACCCTTGAGTGGAGAAAAGGACAATGTCTTGGTCTTGAATGTGTGGAATGATAATAGATATGTTTTTCTTGCTGTTTCTTCTATTGCTTCTAGCTTCACTTTTTACTGTTTTCTACATGTTAGATTTTTAAGGTAGTTATATAACACTGGCCTTTAAGCTTTATATACTTTAATGTGTGAGTTGAAAGTTCATACAGAATATATAACTGTGAAACAAACAAAAAAGGGATAACTAAAGCAAAATTTACATTTTGTACAAATTAGATACAATCTTGGACAAATACTGTAACAGTGAAGCAGAGCTACCTATGAATGTCTTTACTGTTAGAAAATAGGTATGTGGTATTTACTTAAAATTCAAAATGTTTCAAATAGTATAACTAATTTTTAACTCTACATTTAAAGGAGAATCCCTGATCCATTTGCACTTATTTATACATGCCTCACAACTCTCTTTCCTATGAATTAAAAATTAATTTCTTTATGTGGAAATTATTTTATACGTATATGGCAGAAGTAGGCCATTCAGGTCAAGCTAAAACAGAAAAGGAGCCTTGCTTTTTAAACCAATGTGTATTAAAATGATTCAAAAACTCACAAGATAATGTCTTCAAATTATCTGTTGTAGATTGTGTGTTTTATTTTAGTTTCCAACTAAATATGACATTAGAGAAGAAAAGTTTAAAATTTGTAACAGAGTTTTTATTTTCATATTTTCTACCATAAAGTACAGATTCTTCATTGGAAAAAATATCCTCAAAGCAAATGGAAAGTAGTATTTTGACTTAAAGGAATCAAGAATAAATTTAGGCATTCAGTTTGAGCATATCTAAAATTTGAAGAATTTAATTAATTTTGAAGTATAGGTAAATTTACTATAGAGATTCCATTTTCTACACAATAAGGTGGTGAGCTAACTAATATAACTATGAAAGTTCAAATGGACCTCAAAACTAACTTAAAAATTCTCAGGGGCAAAGAAACTATGTGCTTAACTATTGCAACTGTCATTTGCAGATCTGCTCCATTGGGCTTCTCTGTGATAATGAAATAAGAAGAATCACCTGTTTACCTCCCAGCTCTCAACGAAAAGAGGCCACTTCCACACAAACATACACAGGGCCCACCTCAGGGACTTCGGTCAGTAGCCTCTCACCTGCCAGGGCTACCCAACTGTGGGCCATAGTGAACACTACTCCAGTTGGTGAAGGTAAGTAGATGAGAGTATTATGCGGAGAAGTTTGAAAAAGTTATGTTTTAAAACATATTTTCTGACTTATTTCAATATTTATTTTTCTAAGACACTTGATTTTTCAGGGCTATAAAATTGGCTTAGAATTTTTGTTGGTTATGTGCTGTGTTTTAAGTTTTAAAAACGTTGGTGTCCTTTATGAATAAATACTCTTTCTGAAACAGTGCAAAAATGTTCATGAATAGTCTTTATTCTGATATGTAAATTTTGGTAGATAACTGAACCCCAATTCTACCTCATTTTGTTTCAACTATCAGTAAAACTTATTTAAAAGACCTGTACTACTTGCCTCATTATGTCTTTATTTAACATCCTCTGAATCATTATATGTAAACTTATATTCCTATCAATTTATTGGAAAAACACTCAGATTTTTAAAAATCTGTTTTTTCCTATTGGGAAGTATTTTGACAGGTTGAGTATGTTTTGACACATCTTATTTAACTTACTAAATCAAATGGTGCCATACTGTAAATAGTATATTGTATGTTAAATTCCAAATTCTTTCTTGTCTCTCAGGATAAGTAGAATGAGAATTATAGCCTTTAACAAGGTATTCCTTGTTTAAAAAAATATTTTTAAAGCCTAATGGATATTATAAGCATAAAGGTATACTGCTCTATATTTTTTCTGTATAATTTCTGTTCTTTTAAGGAATTAATTTGAAATATGGTATCTAATATATAAAAAAATTGTCTCTTCAGAAAGTAAAATGAAATTTCTAATATTTCTAACTCATTAGGTCAAATATTCTTTTATATTTTTTACTGTCAAAGAATTGTAAATTTTCTTGTTTCATACTTCAAAGGCATCATTATTTTGGAATGAAGGTTATTCTAAAGAAGACCATTTGTTCTGAATTTGGCCACCCCAGGGAGTATGAATAATAGAACTCTGCATTTATGCAGCCTGTGAAGTCACTAAACTTTCTCATACACGTTTATTAGAAATATGATTTACAGAGCCACATTAGTCTGCATATATATAATGTGTATAAGGTGCGGTGTAATTTGCAGAAGATTCAGCCCAGGGCTTAATCCATTTTTCTTCTTCCTTTTCTTTCTTGCTCTCTCGTCCTTTCTTTCTTACCTTTTCCTCTCTGAAGGTCCAAAACAGACAGACTTCTTCCAGCACGACGTTCTCCCAACCACTGGTTTGGCAGCATTAAATATTGGCACGTCCTCTGAAAGCTATTTACTCGAAGAACTGATTTCCACTAAAGAGCTTTCAGCAAAACACAGTCTTCCTTCTTCAGCAGATGTTTCCTCTTCTCAGTTTCTGAATTTTGGTGCTCATGACCCAGCACAAATCGTCGGGGGCAAAACATCTGTATCATGTATGCCCATCCAAACTCCAGTGGGCGCACCAGGTCTCTTTTTCCCTGATAGGGGAGAGAGCACCCCGTTTATCATCTCTTCCTTAATGACAGATTTTATTTTTCCTACACAATCTTTATTATCTGAGAGCTCCCGGACTGTTGTCTTGTCTGCTACCACAATGAGTTCAGTAACTAGTGGTGTTCCAGGGACTGTTGTTGAGTTAAACAGACACTCATTACTCTCCCGTGGCTTCCCGCCCGCAACTGCTTCCGTGAGTGCACCTCCAGTCGTCTCTCAAGAGGATATTGAAGGATATTCAGCTCTTTCGTTAATTTCAAGAAGAGAGTCCTGGAGACTGCTGAGCTCTTCGATGTCTCCCATTTCTCCTGCTAAGATAATCATATCCAAGCAGGTAGCCGTCTTAAATTCATCAACTCTGCACCAATTCACCACACGAGCCTCCATTCCCAGTGAAGATCAGGTTATTATCGAAGCATCCAGCAACCAGAGACTCACAAATATCAAACCACAGGCTGCTGATTCTTTAAGTGAATTAAGCCAAACATGTGCAACGTGTTCTATGACTGAAATAAAATCCTTTCATGAATTTTCAGATCAAGTTTTGCATAACAAACAGTCCCACTTTTACGAGACATCCTGGTTGAATTCAGCAGTATTAGCCAGGTGGTTTGCACGAATGGGAACACAAACTATCACTTCTGGACATTCACTTCCTTCAGCTGCTGAAATCACGCCATCAGTGGCAATCACAGAACTGTCATCTTTATTTCCTTCTACAAAGAGTACAAAAAGAAGAATTTTAGTCTCATCCATAGAAGAATATGTTACCCTATCAAGTAATTTGGATGTTAATTTATGTTTGGATAAGATGTGTTCATCCATTATGCCTTCACAAACTGTCCCTTCAGACCTGACGAATTCGGATTTGACTTCACAACTGACTGCTGATGATCCTTCAGTATCAGAAAACATTTTTAAACTATGGAAAATAGGGCTCTATGGTACAACTTTGGGTCCCACTGAGATGCTGAAGGAAGACAAGTTACTGGGCGTGCAAGAGCATGAAGGGTCTTATACCCAGTTCAAACCTCACACAGGGGATGGGTCTCTAAATTTTGAATTAAATTTTCAAAGTCATCCAGAAACTATACATTCAAGTGACCTCAAAAACAACCTGCCACGACATGTAGACTCCACGTCTGATTTTTCAGAAGTAACCTCTCCTGTAGCATTTTCTATAGTTTCAGCAACTCAATCACTTCCAATACAGACCTCTGTCCCCATGTCTGTAGTTATGCCAGATTGGACATATTATACAGATTATCTGACCTTAGCACCTGATTTAAAAGAAGAGGTCAGAACTTCTTCAGAATGGTCCAGATGGGAGCTGCAGCCTCGTGGGCGTGGTCAGGAATCTCCTGCAGCAAGTCAAAGGCTTTCCATCACTAGGTCTCTTATCTGGTCTTCCCTGGAGCCCATTCCGGCACCTCCTCAGCTGATGATTTCTGGTGAGTTCCTCAGTTTTAGTTCTGTAAACTTTTAGAAATGAGTTTCTTTTCTACAGAGAAGAAAGAGCCTGTCATGGTCACCAGGTGCTCTAAACAGCCTCTTTGTAATCAGGGCAGCAGCCAGTTCAATGGAGATGGCCCCTGCTGTTGTACCTGTCACAAGTGGTTATTCTTTACACACTGCCACAAAGGCTCACAGATCAATGCAGGAGTATGTTGGAGATGGCTATACCACAGGCAATCAATCAGCAACAACTAGTTCAAGTCGTCACAATGGATCTTTCAAAGTTTTGGAATAACTCTTATTATTCTCATTTCTTGAAATAGCTTCTTTGTAAGATTGAACACAATATAGCAAACACTTTCTAACATTTTCTTCAGAGCTGGTACTTTTTAAACTGAAAAGATGAAAAAACTCAAGGGAACTCTATTGGATTTTCCCATCCTACATGGTGTGGTTTATCATTTTTTCATGCAAAGCCGTGATGCTTTCACTGTATACATACTACAGAATATAAATTAATGTCTTTTATTTAACAAAAACACCATATAGCAACTGACAGAAGATAATATCCTGTATATGAATTTGAATTCAGAGTCTTGATATAATTAATGAAAAGCCACCTTTCTTAGATAACTGCTCTTAGCTTAAAGCATTTTATAACTTACTAATCTCCTTTACCCTTGTAAATTACTATCAAGTTAGGAAACGTGCAAAAAAAAGTTTAAGAAATTGGATTTTACAGAAAGAGGATATTTTGCATTTTTAAAAGAGTTCTATCTTGTGACATTTCAAGTGTAATTGTGGCAGTGAAGTTAATTTTTCTTCAGTGAGGAATTTATTAGTTTTGTGTGTGTATGTGTGTGCGTATATGCTTCAGAAGAAGTACGCATTATATCAATATTTTAAAGTTTTTAAGTGAGTGACTTATGGCTGGCAAATCAGTAATATGAAAGACCAAATCATTATATTTGGTGTGTCCAATATGATATGATTTTCTTTACAAAGTTTCTAAAAATAACATAGTAAGTTTAATTACAAATTTAAAAGTAGAATCCTCCTTGTACTTTTATAAGATGATAGCTGGTTGTCTAATTTATGACTTATCGACAATGCCTAACACGTCGCTGCTCACAGAGAAGGTTCTTAGTAAATGTAGCTGAGTTACACCTCCTCTCCTACAGTAACCCCATAGCCACCCCTGACTGTCCAGACAATCAGGACACAAATTCCCCATTTCTAGGAAATTGAATCCTAGTTTTGCCCTTTATGAGCAAAATCTTGTCACGTTGCATTTTGCTCATCCCTCACTCCAACTGCAAACATTCTTTGATGGTTTTGACCTCCTCTAATTCGCCTAGCCTCCTTCTAGTTTCTCTTGCCTCCCTAATCCTTTTAGACAAGGTAATCAATCATTTCCAAGACATGCTGGCATTTTTCCAATATCTTCATCCACTGTATTGGTCAGGGTCAAATCAGGGAAAAGATAGCAAACTCCAACTGGGTACTCGGGGAGAGTTTAATAAAAAGATCATTTAAAAATATATGGGTAGGGTATAAGGAAACAATGAGGCATAGTATGGTTTGCTGGGACTAGTACCAGCAGAATGTCATTACTGCCCCTAGGCCAGAACGGGCAAAGGAAAGGGCAGTTACCAGGACCCAGAAACTATGGAGGAAAGCTGCCAGTTTACAGAAGCTGTGGCTTCTCTGTAGGGGAAGACAGAGCAGTCCAAGGCAATCCAAGATGGAGAAGCCCAGGAGATGTACACACAACCTCACTGTCTCCTGTCCCTGTTGACCAAACCCATTCAGGATCTGGAAAAGATCTTTAAAACCACATCTGGTCTAATATTTTCATGTAAAGAAAAGGTGGGGTAGGACATAGTAGAATTGCCTGCAGTGCTAAAATCTTCAGTACATTCTAATACACTGCCAAAGCATGGAAGGAATGTGTCGCCGACGCAGGGAGAATTTCCTTGTATGTTTCTAAAGTGAACCATTGGGCACTACTATTTCCTCCCTTCATGCTGCTTCCATACTAGGAAGTATAAAAGGTGGAGAGCCTGTTATTCTGTGCTCCCTGGCTCTGGTGAATTCCTCACCTTGCATTGGGTTGCTGAGAAAAAAAAAAAAAGATACCCCAAGCACCCTCTTGTGATCAGCAAAGTGAGCATCATGGCACAACCTCTACCAGTGTGTCTCCTAGAGTTTGGTGGGACTTTTGACGCATATTATTGCTATTTTGCAGTCCATCCACAGCTCTATTAAGCTGAATGGAAGGTGTTGTGATACGCCATCCTCTAAACAATCCAGTCTTTGCGGTTTGGTCAAACTCATGAAGAAAATGAAACCTAAGAGAGAAAAAAGAACATTTTTTAGCAGCTCATATTAATTTTCTGTAGTAATATGTCTATTTTTTTTTTCTACCAGTTGTTTGGGAAGAGTGTAAGGGAGAGCAACCGGAGAATCCTGACCCAAATATTCTCTAGTAGCAGTGGGTAGCAAAAATAGCATAAAAAGAAAAGTTTGCATGAGTTCCATTTATTCCATTCATATTTGTAACGTTTCAAGTTAAAAAAAAAAATCCAGTACTATATTAGTAAAACTCTAGAAAATGGTAAATGTTATTTTCTCCAGGAAGAAAAGAATGAGTCAAAGTAAGATATTTAATAATAAAATTTACCACATCAATAGATATAAAGACATTGACATTCATTTTATAGTTTACTGAGAGGGTTTATTTTTTTCTCTTTTCTTCTTTCTATTCTAAGGGATTTACATTATCTCCAAATCTTTTAGGTATATATTATTGTTGACAAACATAACAATATAAATAGCTCACAATGATACTTAATCCCATTCTTTTTTTTTTTTTAAACATCTTTATTGGAGTCTAATTGCTTTACAATGGTGTGTTAGTTTCTGCTTTATAACAAAGTGAATCAGTTATACATATACATATGTTCCCATATCTCTTCCCTCTTGCATCTCCCTCCCTCCCACCTGCCCTATCCTACCCCTCTAGGTGGTCACAAACCACTGAGCCATCTCCCTGTACTATATGGCTGCTTCTCACTAGCTGTCTATTTTACGTTTGGTAGTGTATATATGTCCATGCCACTCTCTCGCTTTGTCACAGCTTACCCTTGCCCCTCCCCATATCCTCAAGTCCATTCTCTAGTAGGTCTGTGTCTTTATTCCAGTCTTACCCCTAGGTCCTTCATGACCTTTTTTTTTCTTTTCTTCTTAGATTCCATATATATGTGTTAGCATATGGTATTTGTATTTGTCTTTCTCTTTCTGACTTACTGTGTATGACAGACTCTAGGTCCATCCACCTCACTACAAATAACTCAATTTTGTTTCTTTTTATGGATGAGTAATATTCCATTGTATATATGTGTCACATCTTCTTTATCCATTCATCTATTGATGGACACGTAGTTTTCAAGATTGCTTTGGCTATTTGGGGTCTTTTGTCCATTCTTTAAGTTGAAACAGAAGAGGTAGTTCCATTAAACTCATAAACTAGTCAAAATGCCTTTTATGTACATATTTCTTCTTATAGTATTTAAAAACTCTATTGGGAAAATGTATTATTTAAGTAACCAAAAACACAAACTACTGCTGCTTAATACTATACAGAACAAAGTTTAAAAGGTGAAATTTGTTGAAGACCCTAAAAGTAGATAAATGGAGACATATCTTTATTTGAGAGCTCAGAAGTGTGATCTCTTAACACTACATAGACACTACATTTGAAAAGTATACAGCAATTTCAAACAATTTCAAATGGGATAATTGTTGAACCCTGATTAAGTCATTTTAAAGTGAAAGAGAGTAGGAAGAGAAATGTTGAAAAATAATGGCAATAAGAGAGCTTGTTGGTAAAGTATTAAAATAAACTTTAATAAATGATTATGATGTTATCACAGGGATGCAGATAAAAAAATAGAACAGAAAGTCTAGTTATATATGTATACACATTAGATATAAAATTACATAAAAAGGAGGGATCTTAATTGATAAATATTTTAATACTTACTAAATTATGTTGATGCATTCTGTTATTTTGAAAACTCTTCCCCTATATCTTATACCAAAATAAATCCTATGAGTACTAACTAGATAAAATTACAAAATAAAACATTAAATAATCTAAATAAAATATGTTAATATTTATTTGATCTCTAACTGGAAATTTTTAATCTCGAAGCAAAAATAGAAAATTATAAGTAAAATGTTGATAGTGAGTGTATTTATAGTAGAGTAACTAAAATTAATACTTTTTTAAGCCAAAAATGATCATAAACATAATGCAGATATATGCAAAAATGTATTGCCTCATAAGATAGACATATGGCTATAAAATACTCTGTCAAATCAAAGTGGAAAAGTGGACCACTGGAAGAGTAAAACAGTTTGCTCTAAACAAACAATAAAATTATATTTCAAAATCATCAGAATCAATTGAAGATAGCAAATTTAAAATGAGACAAATTTTATCTGTTTGCCAGTTTTTTGTTTTTGTTTTTGTTTTTTAATTGTAATACTCTGAATTGGTGAAGATTCTCTACTCTTTGGGGGAAAAGTAAATGGGCACCCTCTTTTCAGAGGTTGCTTGCCATCAGAAATGTTTTAAGTTTTAACATATCAATTTCAGTTTTAGGAAATTATTACTGATATACCCAAATTATGTTATTAAAATAATAAATATTTGGAAACAACTGTGTTCAGAAGTGGTCATTGTACTAAATAAATGCTGACATGAAAAGTTGCTTCTCTTATACTATTAAGTGGAACTGATAAAACCGCATATTTGCTCAGGCATGTGTAGTGCAAGCACACCACACATGCATACATAGGATTCTTTCAAAACATTAATGTTGCTTTTAATATTGTTTTTATTTTCTGAAAGTTTTACACTGATTATGTATTTTATACTCATAGTAAAATATGTTTCTGCAAATATTTGTGCATAGTGAGAAAAAAAAGTCAGAAAGTATATTTAATCACTTTATTCATATTAGATCAAAATGATCAACTTTACAAGAATCTTGAAGAAAATATCCATATAGAAAAAAAAGAAAATAATTGCTAATTAACCTTATTATAGTGACAAGAGAGTCAACTGAAAAAAATGTAGTATATTTCTCTGAAATAACATAGGGATATATCTTTATATTCAAACATGCCATGCACTTTTTTAAAACTAAATTACTATATATGTTGAAATCATTAGTAACGTGTCTGCAGCATTTTTACATTTTAATGAAATTGGGAAAAAAAATGGAATGGCATTAAGCACATTATTTTATCCAATATTCAGATGTTAACTGACTGACTACTTTGTGAAAAGCACCAGACACTGCTGTAATTTTTCGTTTGTTTGTCTGTTTGGCCCAGAATTGCTCAGATATGAATTACACCTTTTTAAAACAGTCATACCTGTTTTTCATTTCTATCTCTTGGCAAATTTAGAACCATGTTTTTATCCTAGGGTTTTCAAATGACTCATTATTATGTTTACATTTCATAAGCCAGCAAATTTGGATGAAGAAGCTTTCCTTTGGTGAAAACTACTAAGTGTCAGAGGAGACAGACACTTGAAGCTGACACGTGACACCTTGTACTGCTCCTCTCCTTAGCCCTGTGGGCAAGGAAGTACTTATATAGTGATAGAAGCTTTTGTTGCAATATCGAATAGTCACTTTTGTTCTAATTTACTTGCAATTTATAAAACAAATCCCATGTAGAACTGACCCTGTAATGAACACCACAGTTTTCCTGCAGGTCAAATTATATCTGCTGACACCCAGCACAGGGCAGTAATAAATTCAGAAGTAACATTCTGACATTTTCTCTCCTGTGCATCTTCCAGCATCTTCCACAAATGAATACCCTGTGCTTTTTGTGTTGTGTTAGTTTGCAGTATTCAAAAGCATTCATTATTTGCATTTTATTCCCACTGGTCACTAAAATGAATTGTATTATTGACACCATATACAAAATATAGTAGAGTGAATATAATAATTTAATAATACAATTTTTTTTCATGCATGTTACTGTTCTTTGGTTTCAAAATGCTTTCATCTTTATTGTTGAATATCCATCTCAGCAACATGTTACCTTGGGAAAATTAATCGCAGAGACCAGGGATTGGCAAAGTATGCCCTGCATGTCAAACCTGGCCAGGCCTACTACCTGTCTTTGTAATGAGTTTTGCTGGAATATAGCTTTACTCATTTGTTTATGTATTTTCCATGGCTGATATTGTACTATGACAGCTGTCAGCTTCCAAAGTGGTAGAATATGCATCCTCCAAGACATGTAATAAAAGCAGTTGAGTTAGTTTGTTTCAGTGTTCAGAGTTAGCTCTTACTAAGAACAAAATGCACATACTAGCTCTGAAATATGAAGTGTGTAATTTTGATAATGTGACAAAAGGACTAAATTCTCTTATGTTTGCGTTTAAAACTGGCATTGCACAATATAAAGATGAATGGTCAAAGTTTTGCTAATAATTGAAATTTTAAAATTTTCTTGGAATGACCTTAAACAGAAAGTAAAAAAGTACTATGAAAAGATGGGAAAGAGACCACTAGTAAAAAGGGAAAAGCTTTATATTTTAGTACCTTTAATGGAACATTTTTTATTGTTCCTTTTAAACAAATGACCTCACATTTTCATTTTGCATTTGGTTCCCTGAGTGGTGTATCCAGCCCTGCCTGTGCTATTGCGGTTCTGGAATTCTCTTCCCTCCTCCTCCAGGCCGGTTTCATGTAGTTTTGCAGTTCAAATCCTCCAGGGTATGTTCTTAAATGTTTCCCCTCTCTCGTCTCCTTCCTTTCACACACTCTTCACACTTCTTCTCTCAATTCTCATTCCTTTATTTGAAATTTGTCTTTGGAGGTGAAGCACCTACATTCATGGCTTCAAATACATGGAGAGGTATAAACTCTCTCCCACTTTCAGCATCACATTTTTAACCAATCAGTGCCTCAGAAACCTAAGATAAAATATTTATCTCCCCAATTGCAACCTCCATCTCTCTCCCTACCCATACATATTCTCCCCTGATTCATACCTCAGACATGAAATTTATATCCATCTATTTTTCCAAACTTCAGGGTAAACTTTAGTTCATCAAAAGCACTATGGATTCTATCTATAAAGTTCTCTCCAGCAGCTTCTCAGCTCACTACTATCACTCCAGTTTAAACTCTTATCATCTTTTTTGGACTACCACAGTTCTCTCTAAAATTGACTGCTTATTTATAGTTTCCATTCTCCCAGTCTCTCTTCCACATTACTTTCAGAGTTGTTCTTATGTGATTTTTTAAATTCCTCTGCTTAAAAAACTACAGTGAGTCTTCATTTCCTATCAGAAAAGGTTTAAATCTGAAGCATTACAGCTACTTCTCTACCACCCATCTCCACCCTATTTTTGAAAAACCCTCCTCAATCCCATCATATAGTTTCACAGCTCTTCTTTTTAGGGTCCATAGTCCCTCCTCATGGGTGCCCTCTATTGCCCAGTTTGTGAGAATACCTATCCTCAGGGTTGATGCAAACATCTCCTCCTATCAGAAGACGTTTGTAAAAACACTTACAATTTATGTTTTCCCTTTATTTTTCTTCACTTTATTGTCCCTCCCGCCTTGGCACCTACAAGTCTGTTCTCTATGTCTGTGAGTCTGTTTCTGGTAAAACCTATCTTAAAGCTGGTCACAAAGATTGTCATCAACTTAGTAAAAGGGTGGTTTAGCTGTGATGGTTACTATGACTAGAGCAATATAAGCTGTGGATATGCAGAAGCTGGAGGTAGGGAAAAATACCCTAAAATACCCTAAGCATGGCTGAAGTGTCTGGACCCCTAAGGAAGAAGTTGGATAGCTCCATATACAGTAATCTCAAGGAATTATGAACTTATCAGGTCAGGATGCCTTTGGTTATCAAATGACTTGACACCAGGAGACCCTAGGCAGCTAGTGAGACAGGTAAATATGGGGAGGTCATGTTTGTTTCTGAGCGTGATCTCAGCTGTTCAGGAAGTGTTATGCATTTAGGGAACAGTTATCTGCTCTTGGGCAAGGATTCAGCACAGCAGGAGTATGAGGCAGAATGTCAGCTCTACAGTGAGAGTATGAGTGAGGATGGGCACTTGATGTTCCCAGCAGAGGACCTAAATAATCCAGTCCTGTGATCTGGGCCAGTGTTACAATAAGCCTTGCAGAACACTGTCACAGGGAGGAAATGCTTTGGCCAAGAAACAGCACAGATCTTCGTGGACATCTCTGGATATTATGGGAATAAAGATGTAACTCCTGGTTTCAAGGATGATTTTAATAATAGTAGCTGCCATTTATTCAATACCTGTTTAGTAACTGACAGTGACCGGGTCCCCTCCCAACTTTGCAGATGAGAACCAGGTGGAGACTGTCCTGGCTCAGGTCCCTCAGCTAGTAAGTATCTCATGGGCATTGGAATTGTAGTTGGCAAGACTCAGATATGATGAATTGTGAGGATAAGATATCATTCAATGAAGGGAGTGTGGCTCTTCTTATTCTTCATGTCTTTGTTGGCTCCCATTCTTGGGTAGATCTCAGCGGGGCCCTCTGGGGAATGGCATCCCTTCTCTGGGGAGGCTAGGGAGCAGGGGAACAAGGTTCAAAACTAGGGTAAGGACCTGCAGCTCATGGGCTTTTGCCCATGAGTAAGAACAGCGTACCTAGTTCTTTTGTCAAAACCTTTCCCCAAAGGGGGAAAAAAAAAATGCAGCCAGTAGGCTTTATGTGGTGGTGGTTTCTGGACCCCCTGGTGTAGAGCACCTTTGACAGCATACCTAATTACTTACCTCTCCACAGACGTACTTTTTCTCAATTCTATGTACTGTTGTCAGTCACTTGTACATAGGGAATTAATAAAAATATATTTCTGTTGCCTCCCAAATTTATTTATACTTGAAGCATGTGGTGCAGTATGACAAGCTGTCACTTTTATGAACATCAGTCAGCAGTATTTTGAGATGCTATTTAATATCAGTAATTAAGACATTATTTAAATCCCTAGACAGTGTTTTCATCTAAGTGTAACAGAGATTTGCATAACTGATGTTCTTCCTGAATAACCGTGTTTCACTTACAACACATCTTAGTGAGGATGTCCTGGTCTCTGTTTGTGGTGTGACTGATACAGTGCTAAACAGAACACATGTCTCCTCTCCTCCCGGAGCTTAAATTCCAGTGGAGAGAGACAGATAGTAAACACTGAGTATAACAAACCTGTATTTCTCTACAACATGTTATATATAATAAAGTGTACATAGTGCAGTTTTAATATACATAGTATGTGTATATACACATTATATACATATTATGTATATCTATATCTATATATATTATGTGATAATATGCATGGATAAAAAAAGCAGAACAGACTCGTAACGGCTGTCACAGATTCTGCACTGATGGGTGAGAGACAATGGTCAGGTTTGATCTCTCTGAGGAAGCAACTTGAAGCAGATAAGGACTCTGTAGAGGCAGGGAGGAAAAACATGTCACCAAGAGCAAGTAGCCGATGTCGTTTGCTTGACATTTTCTACGAACATAAGGGAAACTCCATGTGGTGGAACAAGTAAGCAAGAGGAAGACTTGTAGAGGGTGAAATCAGGTATATAATAGGGGAGAGGAAACAAAATCAGATTCCAGGAAGTTTAGGTCATTACAAGGGCTTGTCTTGTACTCTGGGTGAAGCAGAAAATTATGCCAGGGGTTTCGGCAGGACAGTGACAGGATCTGAGTGATCACTCTGGCTGTACTGTTGAGTATTGATTAGTGGGTAGGAGTGGGGCTGACAAAGGCAGGGGACCAGTTAGGAGGCCGATGCCCTAGTCCAGGTGAGCAATGATCTTGGCTCTGTCCAGGTGGTGGCAGTGAAGGCCTGAGAAATGGTCAGATTCTGTATCTATTTTGAAGATTAAGCCAATAAAATTTGCTGATACACAGGATTATTTTTATTTATTTTGGTAATCAGTTTTTTAAGTGTCTTAAACCACCCTCTGAAGACAAATAAGGAAAACTAGGCAAACCAATTTTTCCAGACTTGCTGCAAATAGGATTATCTGACATTTTATCAGCTGTAAATAGTGTCTTACAATAGCTCTATTACAATGCAAAAGTCTGGTAAGTTTATAATGACGTTACTGGTCATGGCCCTGAGGCACAGAAAGACTCTCACTCCTGCATCTGTCATGAATTACCAAGTCATGTTGGGCATGAAATATGTTTGGTGTTTTGTATTTATGCTTATTTGGGAAATTTATTTGTGACTTTGTGTTGAATGGAGGAACTCTCTACTAATAACAATATTTCGTAATCCAAGCTATCTGTGCCCTAAGTGGTAATATAACTAGAATAGTACATGTATCATATGTGGATGTGTATAGATTTGGGTGTGTGCCTGTGTGTTCGTATGTAACAAGAAGTCCATATGGAGTAGACAGACCCAAGGATGTAGTATGAACTATTGAGAGAACACATGCCAGAATTAGAAAATATGGAAAGAGAAGAATACAGATCCTGAGATACCGAGATTGGATAATAGTGACTTTGAAATTTTGTAAATGTGACACTGATGCTAGAATTATAAATATATTTTGATGAACAAGGTATTAGTTTCCTAGGGCTGCCACAACAAAGGAACACAAACTGGGTGACTTAAAACAGAAATTTGTTGTCTCACAGTCCTGGACCCCAGAGATCTGAAAACAAGGTGTTGGTAGGGCCAGGTTCTCCCTCTGAAACCTACAGAGGTGAGTCCTTCCTTGCTCACCAGCTTCTGGTGGGGCTGTCAGCCCTCGGTGTTCCTTGGCTTGCAGCTGTATCACTAATTTCTGCCTTCTCTTGTCACGTGGTGTCCCCCTGTGTGTTTCACCATCTTCCTACCAGGACACACTAAAATCAAAAAGATTTTTTAAAACCTTGAGTTATATAATTTAATTGCCTGGTAGTCTGGCAGAAGCTTGGAGGATGGACAAATCCTAAAATTCCCATTCTCTGACTTTGTAACTCTGACTTTAGAAGAGCTATCTGATTAGTCTCTGTTATTAAATGGGGTTACCACTAATTTTGTGGAGTTAATTTTTAGGATTATATGAGTAAATATATATAAACTGCTGTCACAGTGCCACCTGAATGCTAGCCTCTCCCTAAGCTTCTGTTTTTGTAATTCAACTCTATACTCTCTTTTAGTTTCTAGACTACTGCCCCAGACACAGTTAATACCTGTCTGGTCCTTAAGCTCTGAGTACTTGAAATCTAAGCTTGATGTTTGCCCTGAATTTTATTGATATATACTCTATTTTGATTTGCTCACTACGGTTGACTAACTTACTCTATTTTGACATTTTATTTCTAGACAGAGACACACTCTTGCAGCTCTCGTAGTTGTAAACCCCTGGTTGTACTTTGGTCAGGGATTTCTAACCCTTCCCTAGGTCTCTTTAGTTCATATTAATGCTTTGAAGCGTGTATAATCAGTTCCAGAAGAGTCAGTAGTGAGGCTCCCTAGATCTGGGGTGAGGCTGTCCTCTCCTTCCTGAGACCTTGACTCCTCCTTCTGCATTCACACCCTGATGGCAGCCAATGTCTAACCCCTACTCTCAGCTTTGAATTACAGGATCCTCCAAGTGTAGAAATAACATTAATTCCTATAACCCTATCATATTTTCTTCCCTTCCCTCCAAAACTTCCCTATTTTGCTTTCTAAACAGTGATTTTTAGTGCTTAAGAAACAAGACGTGAATATTCCATCTATATTTGAAAACTGAAAAAAATTCTGGATAGAATTTGGAAAATTCAGATGATAATCACAACTCTTTTGATCTAAGATTATAACTATGAACTGTATTTTTCTATTTGATTTTCATAAATGCTCTTATTTTGGGTGAAGCTTCTCTAAGTAACTTACCATTTAGCTTAGATTTTGGATAATTTTTATTTCCTCTAGTGTTTTTTCTGTCTCTTCCTTTGATACCATTGCCTCCGTCACTCTTTACAGCATCTGATGGGCTCTCTATAATGGAAGGAAATAAAATAAAGTCGTGTTTTATCATTTTGATAGTGGAAACTAATAAACACTGCAATTTTGTACTTTTAGACCATTTAATATTTATACCTGAAGGTAGGTAAGTATCACTGTTTCTACTTGAAAAAAGTCATCTTTTTTTTTTTTTAAACAAAATAGGGCCTGTAATTAAAGTAACATTTTTCACAAACTGGCTGATAAAAGTATATTTATTTTTATTAACCCCACAGGAATTGCCCCCTATTTTATACTTATTTAATTTTTAAAGCACAATAGATAAATAATATCAGTTGAATTCCACAGACATAGGTGGAAACCGAAACATGCATGCAAAGGACTTATACTTTTTTTTTATTGATGCCCCATAAAAATTAGCATATTGTTTTCTAAAGCGTCCTTACCACAGCATGGGGGTTTAGAATTTGGGCTCTAGAACCAAGCTATATAATTCCAAATCTACTTAGTAATGGTGTGATCTTGGGAATACTTAGCCTTTCTCTCTTTAAAATGGGAAAAATAACCATGGCCACTGCAAACAACTCTTGTGAGGATTAAACTAGACAAGGCATGTGCTGTGCTTAACTCAGTTTTTAGAGGTAGTCAGTCTATGTACATTGCATCTATCATTACTCTTAACATAAAATCAAAAAAGTGCAAAACAAATCCTCCATTAAAACATTTTTTAAATTAGGAGAAAAACATACATGGTGAAGAAAACCTGTCCACAGTTGGCATGGTAAAGGGAGTATGCTGCTTCCTGAGGTTACTGTGCTCTTGACCCCTCTGCAGTGATGTGCTCATAGCAAGGGGGCTTGGCATCCATCCACACAGTGAACAAGTGGACAAACTGAACCCATCTATATGGACATTGGAATGTTTCTTTCTGAGTCAACTGTATTTCAAGACACAGACAGTGGTAAACATTACAAATGGTTAAGTAAATAATAGGAAGGTTCTGACTCAAAGATAAAATCCTCACAAAAATAATAAATTTTATAAACATCCAAAAGTACTTTTCAAATGTAAAGGGTCTAGGAAAAATAATTTTGTAGCATAAACTAGAAGTCATGATTAGAAGTACCAGCCAGTAGATGAAGAAGCAGTTACCACATTTGGAGTGACAATTAATCAACTAGTTTCACCCCTTCACTTTACAAGAAAACAGAAGCAAGAGGACAATTTGTTTCTAAATCATCTCCATGTCCTATTCATCACCAAAATATTTGTTACAGATTTGTAAACATATATAAATTAAATATTATAAAAGATATGGATTTTGCTTGAAATTATAATCTCTATAAAAATGTAAATACTTTTTTGGTATTTTATTGATTTGGTACTAATTGTCTTTATTTCCTGGTGATAGAAATCAGTGTTCACCCATTTTTTTTCTGTTTAGCTCATTTCAAAAAGAAATTTTATTGAGAGATGTAGTACTAATTGACTGAATCACAAGCAAGAAATTAAACTCATATTAGTTTAATTTTACCATATAGGCCATATAAGGACTCCAGCTTGTAAACTATAAATATTTGTGTGCCCAAATTTTGAACAGAACCACTAATATTAAAGATAAAATACATAAGATTTCACTTTAATATATGTAAAATCTCTGGGACAGAGCTAATTTCCAAATGTAGGACAAGTTTTTTAGGAATAGGGTTTGTTTTGTTTTGTTTGTTTTTTTCATGTTATACATGACAAGAGACATGGATGAAAGTAAGTAACTCAATGTGTTATATACATCCAATAAGAATAATTTGCTTTTAATAAATTTGTTAACAAAAACATTTATTGCTTCTTAAAATTGTGTTGGAAGATTATTCTTTTATCTGAAAGAATAATCTCTTTTATCTGAATTTTTTTCATGAAGGGTCATTGGAATTCTTTAGCTTTTATCCCTTTATAGATTTAATTTCTATTTGAAGCTTTCCACTTTGTGCTATCAATTTTTTTTCAGAAAGTTACTTAACTGCTAATAGCATATAACCAAGATAATATCCATGACTTAATGATGTTTTTAAATATTTTGTTTGCATGAAATGATCAATTACCTTTCAAAGTTAACTTTCAGCTATTTCTTGGAATGTATAGCTTAGCACTTACAGATGTCCTAGACTGGCAGGTCTCATTTTAAATGGTAAACTTTAGCCTCCAGTGTCCTTGCTTTGAAACTTGCCCTCATCCTACATAATTAATTTCAATTCAATGCAAAGCAAATTTTCTCAAAGACATTTTGATGTTGAGTTTTTAAAATTTTGCATTTGAAATGGATTTAAGTGTCTTAGCATTTTTATTATCTGCTTACCTTAATGTGAAACAAATTAGGTAAGGAAATTGAAGAAAAAAAAATAGATTCTTGTAAAAGAGATAAGTATCCTGGTCTACCCACTCTATCTTCAGAAATGTTAAGTTACACCAAATTTTTAGTTCCTCTGCCAACTACTATATTTGCTAACTATTCAAATATTGTTCTACTTTTTTTTTTTTTTTTTTTTTTTTTTGCGGTACGCGGGCCTCTCTCTGTTGTGGCCTTTCCAGTTGCGGAGCAGAGGCTCCGGGCGCGCAGGCTCAGCGTCCATGGCTCACGGGCCCAGCCACTCCATGGCATGTGGGATCTTCCTGCACCGGGACACGAACCCGTGTCCCCTGCATCGGCAGGCAGACTCTCAACCACTGCGCCACCAAGGAAGCCCTTGTTCTACTTTTAAAGAGAAATTTTTATGCATTTCAAATATTGTTACTCCACATATATTTGTTCTGGAAAAATAAAAATCTAATTCTAAAAATATGGGAAAACTAGAAAACATTTGAAAGAATTATACTCACGTCGTACTAATTTCACAAGTATCATACCTTCTTCAGACCTGGTCATGGTTAATTTGAGGCTACTACATGGAAATTGGCAAATTCAGTTCACATTTTAGAATTTTAAAAAATACATTACCATTAACTTTATTGATCCTGATAGTGTGATTTGGAGACCAAGTTAGGACCAGGATCAGATAATGTAATTGCCTGTAAAAATGCTGCAAATATCACTTCTCATCTTTTTTATCTTATTCTTTTTTCATGAATAGAGAATTCTATTTCTGTAATTTTCTTCATTAAAAAAAAAATTCAACCCTGCTACATGTCAACATCAAATTCTAAAGCCTGCCTAGGTGGCTGGCTGAAGCACGATGGGCCAGGGGAGATTGGAGTAGATGAAAGAGATCTCAGCTGGGAGACTTGGTTCAGAGTCAGCAGATACAGATGCTAGAGCAAAGGGCTTATGCAGAAAGCATCATGCCTTTTTTTTTTTTTTTTTTTGCTGGGTAACAAATCACCACAATCTTAATGCTATGTATTATTTTACAGCTACTATAGGTCAGAAGTCCAGGAATGTGCCAATGGAATTTCTGCTCTGGCTATTGTCCCATCTGGGCTTAGGGTCCTCCTCCAACTCACTACGTGTGGAAGGAATTCTTTTCTTTGCTGTTGTAGGACGGAGGTGCCTTTTTCTCACTGGCCATCAGCTGGGTACAGCTCTCAGTTCCTAGAAGCCATTCTCGAGCCTGTGCCCCCAACTCCCTTTGTCTCAGTAACAGAGAGCATTCCTGGTGTCTAACCTCTCTCACCCCATGAATTCCTTGACTTCCTCTTCTGCAACTTGTGGAAGAAAATGGTCTGCTTAAGGGGCTCCTGTGATTAGATTAGGCCCTCTGTGTAAACTTCCTTTGCTTATAGCAGAACATAATCACCAGAGTGATAGCTTCCCATACTCACAGGATCCACCCACATTCAAAGGGACATTGATCAAGGATGAGGGTCATGGAAAGGATCATCTTAGTATTCTGCTGACAACACAGGAGAATCCAGAAAACTGTGATATGGTGGGGTGAGGCAGTAAATGGAAACTACAAGACCCCATAACAAGTAGACCCCCAGCTGGTGAACCATGGTTAGGAGACCTCTTTGCTGGATCTGGTCTGGGTGAATGAATACAAGCAGAAGTGGGTTCTCAGTGTTCAGACTGAGATCAGGACACAAAAATTTATAAATGAACAAAGGATTAGAATGAAAATTTAAAAAAATGAGTGAGAGAGACCAAGTAGTGTTTATGACTCTAACTCAGGGTAGCAGTTCCTAGAATAGGTCAAATTGTACCTGTGATTAGATGGTGGTGTTTACATGTTCTTTATATCACTTTTAACCACTTTCTTGCAAAACTAATAGCTAAATATTTTAAGGATATCCTATGTGGTAGGAGTGAGCTAAACACGATGCATTTAACTTCTCACTTTGTCCTCACAGCAGTCCTTCAAGGTTCTGTGGGGACCTGGGACAAGCTTTGTGATGGTGAGAGCCTTGGTATGATGTCACTATCATGACCCCCCTCTTCTATGACAATTGTTTTATGGTTATTAAGTGTATAGTTGTCCATTTTCCATCAGCACACACTAGAAAATACATTGTTTAAAAACCTCACTTTTTTCGTGCCCTGAGTATTGAGCACAGAGGTAGGTATTCAGCATAAATTTGATGTATTTTATTGTTCCTAAAAACATATTTTGGAGGTAAACTTAGTGGTGGAGGAGATTGGATTTGGGTTTGGGAACCTGAATTTAAACTTAGTGCCCCTTAAATTACTCTAAGATTATGTGCAGATCACTACCCTCAGCTTCTTCATGTGACAAAGTGAAGAACCAAGAAAGATTTTCTCTGATTAGAAACAGGTATGAGCTCTTTCTTATGATGTACAATAGTTATATTTAACCTGTTTCTAATAGAAGTTTTCAAACGTATTCAGATTTTGGAGATGTGACAAATGAATATCAAATGGTCATTTTTCCAATGTATCTGCTTGTATGGTCAGTTATTCGTTCTTGGTACTTTTAATTAGATAAGACAGAACATTAAAAAATAACTTGATTTATTTATACAAATAGCTACTATTTGTTTACTATTCATTTCTTTAAGGCACACAGCTGGCAGCGGAAACACCCATACTTCTTTCTCCTGTTGCCCTAGAAACGGTTTCTATAGTAACTGAGTATATTAAGCTGGAGACCCAAAGACTACACATGAGTGTATGCATTCATAACCAGAAACAGTCTTCACATGATCTTTTATTTTTCAGCTTAAAAATAATTAATATCAAGTCAGTTGGAACTCTTGTAACAAGTAGAGCATAAAATATTTCAATGCACAATGGAGGACAATTTTGATTTATTTCTTTAATCTCAATTAAGTAAATAACAAAGCTTGTTACAAAAATGTTCCCACACTTTATTTCTTTGATATCAGTTTCAAGAGTAGTGCAAAATTATCTCCTAAAAGTTATTACTCTCACTACAAACACTCATTGTGGTTAAAAATAAAGGTCCAAATATAAAGTCTATCTTATTCATGTGCATAACGCATTTTAGACAAATACTTTTCTGAGTAATTAGAAATACTCGTGACTTGTGATATAAATTAATAAACATTATGTGACCATTTAAATGATCTCTCTGGAGCTATTATGATGCACGGCCCTTTGAAATCATTTTTTCCTATAACAAATATGCACAACTGAGTTTTTACAGAAATGGAATGTAATTTAAAACAATAGATAAGTAATTTAATTTGTAATATAAAAAAGGACTTCATTTTATATATGATCTAGTATCTATTTGTAGTTTGTGCTGTATCTTTTGTTTTAGTCATCGTTCAACATTGATTATTTTTCGTCCATTCCTATTCTGGATCCACCTACTTTGCGATTGTCCTGTACATTCCCCCAAGAATTTCACTTTCTCTTAAAGAATATCAAGTAATAGCTGTCTGAAGATGCCCAGAAGAAAGAAAGGCTTTTCCTCTCATGCCAGAGTTATTTTCCTTAACATTATACTTTAGGTCTTACACAAGCTAGTTTCTAAATTTAAAATGGCTTTCATCCTCAAACACTGTTGAAGTCTTATACTTGTTTCAAAGCTTCTGTCAAAACGTCATCTCTCCAAGGAGTCATCGTTTGTGTCCCTCACCTTCTGACCCCCAGGGGAATTAATCGCCATATTATTTAGAAGGAACTATGTCTCTGTATAGTCTTCTATAATACTCGTTTTCCCATGGGATTTATTCTTCTGCAGTCTTTCTCATGTTTTTATCCCCCTCCACATTACCCCCCACAGAGTGCATTGAAATCGGTGTCACACAAGGATTTCTGAATTGAATTGACTCTCCTGACTCAATACTTTTTGCTGTTCCTATGTCAGTGGATCACTGTGCTGATGTAGGGAGAGTTTCTTACTCGTTATTGATATTGTGTCCAAATGTAGAAACTTGAAAAAGCATTAAAAGATGTTTTAAACTATTGGATTTGACCAGGGGAAGGTCTCGGCACTGTGCTCACAGGTGCTCCTCTCTCTTGGATGCTACTTCTTGATCTGTTTTGCTGGCTCATCCTCCTTTACTTGCTCTATCTTTGTTAGTCCTTCTCACTCACGGGAGAACTCAGGTCTCGCACATTTTTTTTTTTAACATCTTTATTGGAGTATAATTGCTTTACAATGGTGTGTTACTTTCTGCTTTATATCAATCTGAATAGTTATACATATACATACACATATATCCCCATATCTTTGCATCTCCCTTCCTCCCACCCCTCTAGGTGGTCACAAAGCACCGAGCTAATCTCCCTGTGCTACGCGGCTGCTTCCCACTAGCTATCAGTTTTACATTTGATAGTGTATATATGTCCATGCCACTCTCTCACTCACTTTGTCCCAGCTTACACTTCCCCTTCCCTGCGTCCTCAAGTCCATTCTCTAGTAGGTCTGCATCTTTATTCCTGTCCTGCCCCTAGGTTCTTCATGACCTTTTCTTTTTTTTTTTCTTTCAGATTCCATATAAATGTGTTAGCATATGGTATTTGTTAAACATTCGTCTGTCAATGGACACTTAGGTTGCTTCCATTCCCTGGCTATTGTAAATAGAGCTGCAGTGAACATGGCGGTACATGACTCTCTTTGAATTATGGTTTTCTCAGGGTATATGCCCAGTAGTGGGGTTGCTGGGTCGTATAATAGTTCTATTTTTAGTTTTTAAAGAAACCTCTATACTGTTCTCCATAGTGGTTGTATCAATTTACATGCCCACCAACAGTGCAAGAGGGTTCCCTTCTCTCCACATCCTCTCCAGCAT
Organism: Neophocaena asiaeorientalis asiaeorientalis; assembly: GCF_003031525.2. NCBI lineage: Eukaryota > Metazoa > Chordata > Mammalia > Artiodactyla > Phocoenidae > Neophocaena > Neophocaena asiaeorientalis. The sequence continues at coordinate 3,588,633 of NW_020172187.1, forward strand.
TTATTGCTTGTAGATTTTTTGATGATGGCCATTCTACCCGGTGTCAGGTGATACCTCATTGTAGTTTTGATTTGCATTTCTCTAATGATTAGTGATGTTGAGCATCCTTTCATGCGTTTGTTGTCAATCTGTATATCTTCTTTGGAGAAATGTCTATTTAGGTCTTCTGCCCATTTTGGGATGGGTTGTTTGTTTTTTTGTGATATTGAGCTGCATGAGCAGCTTGTATATTTTGGAGATTAATCTTTTGTCAGTTGTTTCATTTGCAGATATTTTCTCCCATTCTGAGGGTTGTCTTTTGGTCTTGTTTATGTTTTCCTTTGCTGTGCAAAAGCTTTGAAGTTTCATTAGGTCCCATTTGTTTATTTTTGTTTTTATTTCCATTGTTCTAGGAGGTGGGTCAAAAAGGATCTTTCTGTGATTTATGTTATAGAGTGTTCTGCCTATGTTCCCCTCTAAGAGTTTTATAGTTTCTGGTCTTACATTTAGGTCTTCAATCCATTTTGAATTTATTTTTGTGTATGACGTTAGGGAGTGCTGGAATTTCATTCTTTTACATGTAGCTGTCCAGTTTTCCCAGCACCACTTATTGAAGAGGCTGTCCTTTCTCCACTGTACGTTCCTGCCTCCTTTATCAAAGATAAGGTGACCATATGTGCATGAGTTTATCTCTGGGCTTTCTATCGTGTTCCATTGATCGATCTTTCTGTTTTTGTGTCAGTACCACACTGTCTTGATTAATGTAGCTTCGTAGTATAGTCTGAAGTCAGAGAGCCTGATTCCTCCAGCTCCGTTTTACAGTTTTTCACCTTGAGGACAATGTTGGCTGTGGGTTTGTCATATATGGCCTTTATTATGTTGAGGAAAGTTCCCTCTATGCCTACTTTCTGCAGCGTTTTTATCATAAATGGGTGTTGAATTTTGTCGAAAGCTTTCTCTGCATCTATTGAGATGATCATATTGTTTTCCTCCTTCAATTTGTTAATATGGTTTACCACTTTGATTGATTTGTGTATATTGAAGAATCCTTACATTCCTGAAATAAACCCCACTTGATCATGGTGTATGTTCTTTAATGTGCTGTTGGATTCTGTTTGCTACTATTTTGTTGAGGATTTTTGCATCATATGTTCATCAGTGATATTAGGCTGCAGTTTTCTTTCTTTGTGACATCCTTGTCTGGTTTTTGTATCAGGGTGATGGTGACCTCATAGAATGAGTTTGGGAGTGTTCCTCCCTCTGTTATATTTTGGAAGAGTTTGAGAATCTTCTCAAAGAACCAGTTTTTAGTTTTATTGATCTTTGCTATCATTTCCTTCATTTCTTTTTCATTTTTTTCTGATATGAATTTTATGATTTCTTTCCTTCTGCTAACTTTGGGGTATTTTTCTTCTTCTTTCTCTAATTGCTTTAGGTGCAAGTTTAGGTTGTTTATTCAAGATATTTCCTGTTTCTTAAGGTAGGATTGTATTGCTATAAACTTCCCTCTTAGAACTGAAAGAATGCTCCATGAGCACTTGAGAAAAATGTGTATTCTGTTGTTTTTGGATGGAATGTCCTATAAATATCAAATAAGTCCATCTTGTTTAATGTATCATTTAAAGCTTATGTTTCCTTATTTATTTTCATTTTGGATGATCTGTCCATTGGTGAAAGTGGGGTGTTGAAGTCCCTTACTATGAATGTGTTACTGTGAATTTCCACTTTTATGTCTGTTAGTATTTGCCTTATGTATTGAGGTGCTCCTATGTTGGGTGAATACATATTTATAATTGTTATATCTTCTCCTTGGATCAATCCCTTGATCATTATGTAGTGTCCTTCTTTGTCTCTTCTAATAGTCTCTACTTTAAAGTCTATTTTGTCTGATATGAGAATAGCTACTCCAGCTTTCTTTTGGTTTCCATTTGCATGGAATATCTTTTTCCATCCCCTCACTTTCAGTCTGTATGTGTCTCAAGGTCAGAAGTGGGTCTTTTGTAGACAGCATATATATGGGTCTCATTTTTGTATCCATTCAGCCAGTCTATGTCTTTTGGTGGGAGCATTTAGTCCATTTAAATGTAAGGTAATTATCCATATGTATGTTCCTATTCCCATTTTCTTAACTGTTTTGGGTTCGTTATTGTAGGTCTTTTCCTTCTCTTGTGCTTGTTGCCTAGAGAAGTTCCTTTAGCAATTGTTGTAAAGCTGGTTTGGTGGTGCTGAGTTGTCTCACCTTTTGCTTGTCTGTAAAGGTTTTAATTTCTCCATCAAATCTGAATGAGATCCTTGCTAGGTAGAGTAATCTTGGTTGTAGGTTTTTCTCCTTTATCACTTTAAATATGTCCTGCCAGTCTCTTCTGGCTTGCAGAGTTTCTGCTGAAAGATCAGCGGTTAACCTTATTTGGATTCCCTTTTGGGTTATTTGTTGTTTTTCCCTCGCTGCTTTTAATATATTTTCTTTGTATTTAATTTTTGACAGTGTGATTAATATGTGTCTTGGCGTGTTTCTCCTTGGATTTATCCTGTATGGGACTCTCTGTACTTCCTGCACTTGATTATCTATTTCCTTTCCCGTATTAGGGTAGTTTTCATCTATAATCTCTTCAAATATTTTCTCAGTCCCTGTCTTTTTCTCTTCTTCTGGAACCCCTATAATTCGAATGTTGGTGTGTTTAATGTTGTCCCAGAAGTCTCTGAGACTGTCCTCAGTTCTTTTCTTTCTTTATTCTTTATTCTTTATTCTGCTCTGCAGTAGTTATTTCCTCTATTTTATCTTCCAGGTCACTTATCCATTCTTCTGCCTCAGTTATTCTGCTATTGATCCCATCTAGAGTGTTTTTAATTTCATTTAGTTTGTTGCTCATCATTTGTTGTTTCATCTTTAGTTCTTCTAGGTCCTTGTTAAATGTTTCTTGCATTTTGTCTATTCTATTTCCAAGATTTTGGATCATCTTTACTATCATTATTCTGAATTCTTTTTCAGGTAGACTGCGTATTTCCTCCTCATTTGTTAGGTCTGGTGGGTTTTTATCTTGCTCCTTCATCTGCTGTGTGTTTTTCTGTCTTCTCATTTTGCTTATCTTATTGTGTTTGGGGTCTCCTTTTTGCAGGCTGCAGGTTCGTAGTTCCCGCTCTTCTTGGTGTCTGTCCCTAGTGGCCATGGGTGGTCTCTTGTGGACCAGTGTCCTGAACTTGGCTCTCCCACCTCAGAGGCACAACACTGCCTCCTGGCTGCAGTAACAAGAACATTTCATCCACATGGCTCAGCATAAAAGGGAGAAAAGGTAGAAAGAAGGAAGTAGTAGAAGAAGAAAGAAAGAAAGAAAGAAAGAAAGAAAGAAAGAAAGAAAGAAAGAAAGAAGATAAATTAAAATAATGTTATTAAAATAAAAAAATAATTATTAAGAAAAAAAATATTAAAAAACAAAACAAACAAAAATAAAACAGACAGAACGCTAGGACAAATGGTGGAAGCAAAGCTATACAGATAAAATCTCATACAGAAGCATACACATACACACTCACAGAAAGAGGAAAAGGGGAAAAAAAATCATAAATCTTGCTCTCAAAGTCCACCTCCTCAATTTGGGTTGATTCGTTGTCTATTTATGTATTCCACAGATGCAGGGTACATCAAGTTGATTGTGGAGCTTTAATCCGCTGCTTCTGAGGCTGCTGGGAGAGAGTTCCCTTTCTCTTCTTTGTTCTCACAGTTCCTGGGGCTCAGCTTTCGATTTGGCCCCGCCTCTGCGTGTAGGTCGCCGACGTGCATCTGTTCTTCGCTCAGACAGGATGGGGTTAAAGCAGCAGCTGCTTCGGGGGCTCTGGCTCACTCAGGCTGGGGGGAGGGAGGGGCAAGGAGTGCGGTGCGAGCCTGCAGCGGCAGAGGCCAGCGTGATGCTGCACCAGCCTAAGGCCCGCTGTGCGTTCTCCTGGGGAAGGTGTCCCTGGATCCTGGGACCCTGGCAGTGGCAGGCTGCACAGGCTCCCCAGAAGGGGGGTGCGGATAGTGACCTATGCTCACACACAGGCTTCTTGGTGGTGGCAGCAGCAGCCTTAGCGTCTCCTGCCTGTCTCTGGGGTCTGCGCTTTTAGCCGCAGTTCTCGCCCGTCTCTGGAGCTCCTGTAAGCAGCGCTCTTAATCCCCTCTCCTCGCGCACCAGGAAACTAAGAGGGAAGAAAAAGTCTCTTGCCTCTTCGGCAAGTCCAGACTTTTCCCCGGACTCCCTCCCAGCTAGCCGTGGTGCACTAACCCCCTTCAGGCTGTGTTCACGCCGCCAACCCCAGTCCTCTCCCTGGGATCTGACCGAAGCCCAAGCCTCAACTCCCAGCCCCGCTTGCCCCAGCAGGTGAGCAGACGAGCTTCTCGGGCTGGTGAGTGTGGGTCGGCAATGATCCTCTGTGTGGGAATCTCTCCACTTTGCCCTCTGCACCCCTGTGGCTGTGCTGTCCTCCACGGTTCCAAAGCTTCCCCCCTCAGCCAACCGCAGTCTCCACCCGCGAAGGGGCTTCTAGTGTGTGGAAACCTTTCCTCCTTCACGGCTCCCTCCCACTGGTGTAGATGCCATCCCTATCCTTTTGTCTCTGTTTATTCTTTTTTCTTTTGCCCTACCCAGGTATGTGGGGACTTTCTTGCCTTTTGGGAGGTCTGAGGTCTTCTCCCAGCATTCAGTAGATGTTCTCTAGGAGTTGTTCCACATGTAGATGTATTTCTGGTGTATCTGTGGGGAGGAAGGTGATCTCCATGACTTACTCTTCCACCATCTACCCTAATCCCCCAAGTTTTATGTTTATTGGTGATGACTAATTTATTTTTTTCTCTTGTGGTTCATGCTTTTGTATCCTACATATAAATGTTTGTGAACCATAAAGAAACAAATATTTTCTCCCATTTGTTCTATTAGAAATTTTATAATTTGGGTTTTATACTTTTATATTTCAACTTTATTTTTGTATGTAATGCAATGGATGATGATTTATTTGTACAAGAATGTCTAGTACTTCACCACTTAGTGACGTAGATAGAATCCTTTCTCCATTGACTAACCTTAGATCATTAGTTGAAAACCAATTTAAACATTCTATTCTGTTCCACTTATCTATGTTTCTCCTTAGGCCAATACCACATTATTTTGATTAACTATATATTTTGAGAAAATCCTAAAATCAGATAACAAGAATCTTCCAACTTGGTTCGTTTTCAAAATTGTTTGGACTATTCTAAGCCCTTTGCTTTTCCATATAAATTTTGCAACCAATTTGTCAATTTTAACTTGACGAGATTATGTCAAATCATTAGAAGGTTTTTCTTTTTTACCAAAATGATTATATATGCATATACATGTAAAATCACTATACATATGTGTAGTTTTATAGTGTCTATATCTATATCTATCTGTGTATGGAGATATATATATATATATATGTATATGTGTACATATATATATATGTAGATTTGATATGTTTATCAAATATTCCTGTTTCTGGAACAGCAGATGTAGATTTTACCATATAATCTATTGACCAGTTTCACCTAAGCCTGACAGTATAATTTCTAGAAAATTTATAAAAAATAATTTTAAAGTGCATTCAATAACATGTTTTCATTTTATATGCAAACAACATTTAGCTTATATGGTTACTAAATCGATGATTTGACTACCTGTGTATTTATAATCTTGGACCTCTCCCTTTCTACAGTTTCATATATCCCTTAGGTATTTCAACAAGATTTGTGAATTTAAAATAGCATTTATGTATCGATAGCTTTCCAATTTGCTTGTGAAGGTCTTATTTTTTCCATGAACTTCATATTCAGATAGCTATATCTCTATTGAGTTCTGCTTGGAAGCACCATTGATTCTCCCCTGGAACCTATTTCTTGCCAAGACTTTCTTATTTCAGTAAGTAGCAAATGTATTCATCCAGTTGCTAATGACAAAAGTTTTCTTGACTGCTTTATTTTTCTCATACTCACATATACCTATGAGGTAATTCTAGTGGCTTTACCTTCTAAATATATCCCAATCTATACACGTTCCACCACCTCCACTGATCCACTCTCATGTATGATTTGTGGCTCAACTACTGCAATGACCACTTAGCTAGTCACTCTGCCCCAGTGGTTAATTCCTGACATCTGCATCCCTCCTAGCAGTCAGAGTTATCATTTTTTAAAACATTGCATTCAGAATGAAATCCAAAATGTTCACTATGACCTAATTTACAAGACTTATTCCCATCTCCTTCAATGCTCCTATTGTCTACATCTCTTCCCACCATCTCCAGCCACAGTGGTCAACTAGATGTTCCTTTAAATGTCGGCCTCTTCATCTCAGGAACTTTGCACTTGTTCACTCTTATGTCTATGAGCACTTCAACCAGGTAACTGTAGGGTTCATTCCTTGACTACACTCATTTCTATTCTAATTTCAATTTCAGGGTAGCTTTTCCTAACCACTCAATCTCAATTTAAAATAACACTCTCCATCAGCATCCTGATTAAATTTTTTTCATAGTACTTGTATGCAAGTGACTACACAAAAATTCACACACAAATACATACATATGTATGCATATATAGTTCTTATATGCAACTAATTATACCCACATTCTTACACAAATACATATATATGTATATATTTCCTGGAAGGCAAATGACATGTGAGCAGGGACTTCTTGATGACTGACACATATTCAGCAATAAGGAAAAAGCCCGGATCACAGCAAGTGCCCAATTAAATATCTATGTAATTGAAATAAAGAAAAAGAAAGAAAGGAAGAAAGAGAAAAGGAAAGGGAATTGTATATAGCATCCTTGAACAATTTTGTATTACAAATTTATAGTAAGTTCCCCAGCAATAAACTCTACTGGTTTTATGTATTATAACATGTTTTTGTATTCAATATTTATTTTGTGTTTTTATATATACTCTATAAGCAATCCATTCTTTTAGAAGAATGTCGTTATTGACAAAAGGTGGACATCTTCCTTACATAAATAAAATTAAACTTATTTCCTCCTTGTCTGTTGATCCGTAAATGAATCACTAAAAATGTGAATGGAGTTTCAGCAATTTTCAGGGAATGTTGAATATACGCTAATTTAAAATACCGACTATGTGATGTATTGATTGCATAGAAAGGGTCGTCCTGTTAGCAGCTCACAATGAGATACAAGGAGGTTATGTGAGATGACGTCCCCAAGGAGGTGATGTGGACAGAGAAGATAAAATGGGTTTCAAGCAAGAGGATAAAATTAAGAGTCATAAGGTCAGGCACGCTGAACTGACAGCCTTATTTTGTCTGGGCTACATCATGGTCATTTTTATGTAACTTGCTCCAGGAGGAACAGAAGGAGGAATTTATTGAAAGAGAGTTAACAAGCCTCTTAAGCCCTATTTGGGGAAGTCAGATAGTCTGGAATAATTTGGTTAGCTAGTTCTTCATAGAATAAAACTCACAAGTGCTTAGCATTCTAGCCAAGATGCTAATTGTATTGTAAAACGTTGTCTGGAATTTATACTCTTAAGTGATTTTTATGATCTTCCTCGGCTCCAGAATATAAGTACTCACAAAGCAGCTAAGCAAATAAAATGTTTTAATCACATTTATTTTAATGGTGCCTCTATGTAGCTCAAAATGGCTACTTCAATTTTTCAAAACGTATCATTCACCTTGAATTTTTAAAAATCTTGTGAATTATTCTAATGGATTTTTAAGAACATACCCTGCAAGAGTTTGAATGTCTTTGAATTCCTTCATGTTAACTATCCAAGGTCTTTGGTGTTCATGGTTGGAATTACCTAATTATTAACTACCTACATAAAATGTAATTTAAATATGATGTCACCATATTTAGTATGAAATTTTCAAAAATTCACCACCAGACCTTTACAGAGTGAGAAAAATTGCATGTATAATTAATTATACACCAAACTGGTGAATTAGTTTGTCAAAATAATTTGCTGGTTATACTGAAGTTAATCAACAGCAGGTGAAGACTGCATAAAATTATTTAGGTCTAGCCCAGAGTTTCTCAATCTTTAAAGTGAATACAAACCACTGCGCTCTTGTAAAAACACAGGTTCTGACCCAGGTGTTAGGTGAGCCATGACCATCTACACTTCTAAGGAGCCCCCGTGATGCCAAGCACTGCACATTGACAGGAGGGGCCTACTGGATAGGGTTTAATCTTCTTCTGGTTTTCCAGCTAAAAATTGACACATATCTAGTTGTTAATACAAAATTTGTGTAATTATTTTGATGTTTTCCAAAAAAACAATGCTTTAATATAATCTAAAAATGGGTTAATTTGTTGTCATTCAACTGTTTTAGAGTAAGCAAGGTATAATGATGCCTGTTCTTCTAGATCTTACTGCCTCATTTCTCCATCCTAGGAGAAAACACACCCTTTTTTAAATTGAAAAAGAAACAAATATATACACTATCAGCATTTTCATCTATATTTTAGTATTTAGAGCTATTTCTAAGGTATAGCAAAAAATGCAAGTAGCATAATGATTTAAATTCATAAGTAGGTTGTTTTATTTGGCTGAGATGAAAATAAGGAGCGTCCAGGGAATACAACTATTGGAAAGTTGAATTTTTCAAGGGGCCTGATGCATAAAAACACTAAGCACCTTTCAAAATATGCTAATTGAATTGAACCTACAAAATGTTTCAGGAATAAAAAAAAATGCAGCATATAATTTCCTTTAGAGGTCATTTCACAAACCTTTCACAGAAAATATACTAAAAATGTGAACTTATTTTCATAATAAATCTGTATAAAATAATCATAAGAAAGCAAAGAAAACAAGTGATATGAGCATTGCCTTAAGGTCTTATCTCTACAGACATTATATGCATAGAAAAAAGTATTAGGCATAGAAAAATGAGATTCAGGTTTGCCAGTCATTCCTTGGAAGTTGGAGAATACATTTTCTGTGGTATGTTCTATTTTTCTGAAACTTTGAATGAATAATTGGAAAGGTGACATTCTTTTTATTAAAGGAACCTCCTGTTAAAGAACAAAAGACCTATCAATGTATTGTTGACATAGAGTTAACTGTGGGTACTTGAAATGGTTTCCACAAAGGTACTTTTTGCTATTTAAAAACAATTACTTGGTTGTTGCTATGATGATTGATGGGAGAGTATGCACATCTGCCCTGTAACTGCCTATGGGTCAAATCAATGTCACAGATGTTCTTGATTTTTTATTTCTAAAGTTGTTAAAGCAACCTTTTCACTAAGTCTCAGATGTAAACAATGTGCTATAAGCATGTGAGTGTTAGAGATTATCCTCTATGTGTAAAGTGGGTAGTCATCACTGCATTATATTTCATGCTTTGAGTAGAGAATTTAAATAAAAGATGCAATACTGTCAGTTTATGTAAAGCATTGATCTCTGGTGGCCTCAGACTTAAGCAGCTTGAAGCAGAATATCAGTTCCCCTGACCAGAGACTGAAGCCAGGCCATGGCAGTGAGAGCACTGTATCTTAGCCACTATACCTCAAGGGCCAGTAGCTAGTTGCAAGGCCCTGGCTTGTCTGCTTTGGAGAAAGGAATTTCAACAGAGATGGAAAGTAGTGACAGAGTGTTGATTAGGAGGAAAGAATACATGTGGATAGACACACACAGGCAGGCTCAGAGAAAGAGTAGTGCCCTTGGGGTAGTTTAAGTCTCTTACATGGGAAAGTTCTTTTGGGTTTCATCTTGCTTTTTCTGGCTCTGAGTCCATATTTGGTCTGACTCAGGGCCCTCTCCTGTGTATGCGCACATCTTTTAGCCAAGATGGATTGCAGTGTGAGGGTTTCTGGGAAGTTGACTGAACATATATGGTCTGGTGCCCCCTCCCTTCTCTCACCCCTGAGGAACCTTTCTGAGCATGTGTAGTTTGGGAGGTCTCCTTTACCTCAAGAATGAGAAATACGTAGTCTCTTTATCTCTTATCCAAGCAGGATTCAGCTCCTTCCTGCCTCTGTCATTATCTTTATCTTGGATTGTCTGTCCACAGGGGGCAGATTCCAGCTGTTCAGCCTGGGTTCCATCTATCTCATCCCTCAGTATCAGTAAGCAATTGATTAAATGAAAACTGAAATAATCTATTTTGTTAATAATAAATATGTATGTGGGCAAGTTCTTGTTAATGCTTTAAGTTTCCAGATTATTATTGGATTCATTTCATACGCATGTAGTCAGAAGAATAAACAAAGTAATCCGATGGGAAGCAACAGCTTTTAAACCCTCAGTACAGTCACCAACCCCTCACATCTGCAGTCAATGTTTGGATATTCCTCTAACATTTCAAACAAATACTATCCAACTTTTTATTTTGAAATCACCTAAAATCAGATAAAATCTAATAGACTTATGGAGAAGTTACTGCATATATACATTTTTAAAATTATATGCTATTGGTCCACGTTCAAAACATGTTTTAAATTGCCTATAAATAGGAAAAAAAAAATGGTGACTACTGTGGAAGGGTTTTTCTACTAAGCACTTGAATAATTTAGCAGTTTCTGGCCTGGCCATTATTGGCAATTATTAATAGTAATAAGGGCAGAATTAAATTGAAACTTCAGTATGTGGTAGGAAGGCATGAGGAATTTAGAGTGCCTATATTGGTGTTTGGAAATGAGAAATACCATAAAAGAGTCAGCTACATTTTGAGAAGTTTCTCTTTCCATAACTTTAACCATGAAACCAGAGAAGAGGGTCACACCAATGTGTCAGTGGTCAGAAATCTGTTTAGGAATGCACAGCACATGTAACTATGGAGGGACTCGGTCCCACGTTCATGCTTTTGCATCATGTTTCCCTGGCCATGTGACACTTAACAGCTTGTAATAGGCAGGGACGGAGGGGAGGTCAGCCTTTCTGGTTGACTGCATGAATGCTGTGTGGGTCTGTATTGAGGGAGCAGTATCAAGTGCATCCCCAGTAAATAAAAGTAAGCAGCTAGTAGTAGAAGGGTCTAGCTTAGGAACGCTCTCTACTTTGTCAGAAGACATAAAGTTTTATTTTGATTGTGTGAGTGGGTAAATTGATCTGAACCTTCAGAAATTAAATGTGTAACAGATTGTGGAGTAATGATCGTAACCTCAGAAGGTGACCTCTGTGTGCTGTGTGTCCCACGTGCCATATTTCCAGACCCCCAGCTGAGGTCAGCCTGTGAGAGATGCTGCGTGGAGCCCGCGGGGCAGGAAGCAGCTCGGATGGTCCTCCCCTCACTCTGCCACTTAGCAGCTTTTCTGGGAGTGGCTCTCCTTCCCACAGGACAGGCCCCTCCTTCCATCCAGGCACTGGGGCTGCTACTGGTGATACCGTTGTTCCCCTTTCCCTCTCCAGCCTGGGAGCTGTGGGTTCTTCCCTGCAAGTACTAATCTCTCAACTCCCTACCCTCTTCCGGTTCATCTTCAGCTTCCTCTTTACCTTCCAAACCAAATCTTTGAACTGAATTCCCTTTGTTGCAACTCTTTCTTTCCCGATTGTGCCATGAGTAAAAGAGTGAAAATTCATAGAGCTATCTTATTAGACCTGTTTCTATTAACTTCTTCCAAATTGCATATTCTCTCAGCTAGTGCACTGACTAAAAAGAAAAACTCTCAAACTGAGGGAAAACTGGTTTTGTCTCAGAGTCTCAAATGGTCATACCCTGTAAGTGTTACATTAAGAGGTGAAAGATCCAAAACAATTCAACATATTACCTGATAGGAGTTACCGGTATTTCAAGCATAGTTTTAGAGATAATTCCTAGGAGATATGCCTTGTACAAGTAACATATCCTAGTCATGAATAAGATTTAAAAATCTGAATCTCTTTAAGCAGCTACCTATTTATTGAGGAAAATATTATAGTGTTTAAGAGAATGGGGGATGAAGTTTGAGTCCTACACCTGCAACTTTTTCTTTGTGATAACTTGGCTCACTTAGACTTTGTTTTTCGTATGAATATGAGAGGGCTAACCCTCACAACATCCTGCCATGACTGTTTTTATTCTCATTTTACAGAATATGAAACAAAAATTATTTTATTCTGTGAAACTCAAAGTCCAATAACTAGTACATAGGGGGCTGAATTTTAAATCTCCAAAGTCTTTGAATTTATAAATATTTATTTGCAAATAGTGCTTTGTAAAGTTATTTAAACTGTGTTCCGTTAGCTAGATTTTATTAACCCTACTAGTTTTAGTAGCAAACACCTCTCCTGGGTCCTTCAAATAATTTTCAGAGGTACAAAATTTCAAATAAATAAAATCCAAATTTATGATGTCACAAATGTCATTTGAATTTTAAATTTTGAAAACAATTGCAGATCCAAATAAATTGAGCCAATAGGATTTTTTTTCTGTAAAGTGAAAACATGATCAATCTAAAAGATAGCCAGTTTCTTCAAATGACTATAATTTTGGCTAATCTTTCTGAAAGAAATAAGTAATGAGATGATTAACCTATATTTTAATAGTGAGTTTTTAGCCTTTTTTCCTTATTTTTTTTACACATACATATATATTTCTTTCTGATTCTTTTCCCTTATAGATTATTACAAAATACTGAGTATAGTTCCCTGTGCTATACAGTAGGTCCTTGTTATTTATCCATTTTATATATAGTAGTCTGTATATGTTAATCCCAATCTACTAATTTATCCCTCCCCCTCCCCTTTTCCTTAAAATTCATTAGAGGAATTATTTTTCTGATTCTTTTCTCATCTGAATACCTGTCAAGATTTAGATAAAACTGAGCATTCAAAGGAGAAGCTGAAACTTAAAAGGCCCTGGATATTGTAGTAACTTATAATTCTCCCGTGAAACAAAGTTATAAATCAATGGCAATTAAAAAATATATATATTACCTATTCTTTTTGGTGATGTGTCAGGGAGTGGACTTTAAAGGACAAGGACTAGTGAGCCTAATTCTACTCAACTGTGAAAAATATATGACAGTTAAAGGGCTATCAATTAAAGGGATAGCCCTTTTGAACTAAGACTTCAATTTCTTAAGACAGAAAGGCACTTATCCCTAAAGCAGATATTTGTTGTGGTATAGTTATAAACACACAGATTGTTAGTAAGAAGATGAAAGTAAGGAATGAAGCAGAAATCATGCTTTGAAACCTTTTCTATAATATGACGGTAAATTCCCTCTTAAGGAAATTGCTTTGTGGCCATTATTATCCTTATCTCTTTAGAAGTATATCTACTATGACTCCCTCTCCTTTCATGAAGGATATTCTTCCATCCCATTCACTGAATGTCTGAAGTTCTTGAAACGTGCTCAATTGTTTGTCCTTTTATATATATACTTTTATAACTGTACTTCTTTTATTCATCTTAAATGTGAAATCGGGCACTGCTTTAATCTCAGTTTCGTAATGGCAAAGGGAATAAGTACTTGTATCCCAAATCAAATCAACAGAAGCATTCAGCAGTTAATCTTCAGTGTCCAATACCCCATTAGAGTATATGTCTTCTCTATCCAAATGCCTTATATTCAGGTAAATGCTAGAGTTTATGTCTTAGCTAATAATACAAAATGATTGAAAGGTTTTCCCACCCTAAGGGAAGAAGTATCAGATAAACTTTGGTAATACTAGAACTTCTAAGTGGACAGAAAAGTCAATTGTTAAGCACAGAACACAGTTCTGGGATACATTTTGGTAGATAATGTTTACATAGATGACTTTAAGTGTAAGTTGTAAAGGTCATTGTGACAGCAATATTAATTTGATCATATAAATTAAAAATATTTGAGTGAGACAGCTATTTTTTCTTTCTCCATGGAAAACTGAACATGGTTTGCTTATCAAAATTCACAGGTGGACTATTTCATTATTTTTAACAACTAATATTCAAAGCTTTCTGTTTTCTATTTATCTTTGTATTTTAACAAACTATGAGTACAGGTTCAAAAAGAATATATTTTATACAGGTAAAAAAGTGATGACACTCTTTAAAATGGTGTTGACTGAGTAAATATAAATGAAGGACCACATTTTTAAATGCAATGACCTTTCTGTCTGAGAGAAGTTCAGTAATTTGTTTCTGACTTTGTAAAATGAAAGTAAGATAGTTCTCTAGATAATATGTAAAACTCACATAAAACTTTACAATTACAAATCAACTCCATGTGCAATAGCATCTTCCATTCTCACCAGTCCACATGAAGTAGAAAATGCAGGCATTCTTAATCCCCTTTACCAATGTAGGAATTATGACTTAGTAGGATGGAGTACACCACATGGAGGTAAATAGTGGAAAAAGGAAAAAAAATACTGATACTTCTGAAATGTCAGTGAGGTGAGAGATGAATGACAGAGTTGAAAGTATAGAAAACAAACATAAAAGGGAGATAAAAGGTTAAGGTAATAATATGAAAAAAAGGATAGAAAATGCAGTATTTTTGAGGTTTCTGAAAGGATGCAGTAAAGAGGGAAAAATCCCCAAAAGACAAAGCACACATACGGGTTAAGGGCATAGTGACTGGTGGGTATATAGTTTGGAGAGGTGGATGACCGCTCTCTCCTCTAAGCAAATAAGCAGGGAGACAAAGGTAAGTTTAGAAAGTCTCAAGAATTATTTTTGATTGGCTAAGTATACATTTTTTTAAAAGCTGCTGGGGAGCTATGATAAGAATAATGGAAATAAGTATTTGATATTCTTCTGGAGAAGGAATTATTTCCAAATACAGAATAAAGTTGCCCTTAGTACAGATGCCATGAACACTATGAAGGTGACTTAATAAGGGGCCTGTCCTGACCTACTCTGGCCAGGCCAGTCATCAATGGAGTAGACCACATAGCCTTAGTAGGACCAGAATCTGGCAAATAATGTCAAGTCTTGATTCACAGTCATGAATAGTTGAGTGCTAGACACTTCTTGTTAGCTACAAGAAATCAGGATTAACTCAGGCCTATTCTAGTTAATGGGGAGATATTGGAAAGACTTTAGAAAAGTAAAGAAAAATAAGAAACTCGACAAGTTTCAGGGTTAGTGCAGCTCTGGGAACCATTTTCTTAGCAGCACACATCTTTTGATTCTCTGCTTCCCTGTTAATTCTCTTTGTATCACATTCACGTTCCCCAACTCACAGACTATTACAGGCAGAGCTCATTGCCATGCGGTACAGAACTGTCACATCAGGCCACTTAATAAGGTACTAGATGGACTGTTGCATCAATTTCTATTGTCTTTATCATATATACTGAGGCTGGGGTTAAAAAGCAGAACAGATTATGCATAGGTAATGACCTTATACTGCTTCCCTGAACAAGTGGCTGCCCATAGGCTTTCCTCCAGGGATTACATGGGGTGTGTCAGGGGAGCTGAGACTGCAGTTCCTGCTCAGTTGGCATTTTGGCAAGTTACTTGATCAGAGGCAAGCAAAAGCAGGACAGGGTCAGAAGCTCTTCCTTGGGACTCAGACCACGGGAGGAACCCCCCTATTACCCACAGGGTTTAAAGTTGCTCCCTCAGCTGCAGGCAGCTGACAGCAGCTTTTTTTCTAGGAAATCTTTTCCCTGATATCTTTTCAAACTCTGGAAAATCATTCAACTTGTCAGTGGAGCTGAAAAGACAGGCTCTTTGATATGTAGCGCTTGGAAAATGTTCCTCTCTTCTCAGCTGTCAGGATGGGAGGAAACTTTTCAACAAGTATCATCACAGAAGATATTTCAGGACACCATTATCTTAGAAGTTTAAGGAAGATAAAGATTCTTCCAAGGCCAAAGTTATCATTAGAATCAGAAATTTCTAGTGAAAGGAAGGGCTTCAGAAGCAATGGGCACTTTTTGCTCACTCATCCTACTAGCGTGAACAACGATATATACATTGGTTGTAAGGCAACGTAGTAGAGGAAGGATTTTCAATAGGTTTTATTC
The DNA here is from genome assembly GCF_003031525.2 of Neophocaena asiaeorientalis asiaeorientalis. Lineage (NCBI taxonomy): Eukaryota > Metazoa > Chordata > Mammalia > Artiodactyla > Phocoenidae > Neophocaena > Neophocaena asiaeorientalis. The sequence goes on from NW_020172187.1 coordinate 3,604,507, forward strand.
CACACATCAAATCAAACGGCAGCGTCTTCTGAGAAAAATATCTATGCCTTTGCCATTACAAGGGTCATTTATGGACCGGCAGCATCAGTATCACGTGGTCCTCCCCCCAGACCTACATACACGTTATAAAACAACTTACCTGTTATAGAACACACTGCAACATGGATGAAACTGGAGGACATGATGCTAAGTGAAATAAAGCAGTCACGAAAAAGCAAATACTGCATGATTCTACCCATTTGAGAATCTGTATTTTTACAAGATCCTCAGGTGATTCGTTTGAACAGGAGGGTGCTAATTTAGGTCACATCTGGGCTCAGTCACCATGAGTGCCATAAAAGGTTAGCAGCACAAGTACTAGACTTGTGCTAGTACAAGTGGAGTAGAAAGAACATGGGTTTCAAGTTCAAATGGATATGTCTACCGCTTATTAGCCATTTGGTAATGGGTAATTGTTTTAAGCTCTCTAAACGTCATTTTAAAAAATCTATAATATGGTGATAATAAAAACCCATTATGAATTTTTTTCATGATGGTTAAAGGAGATGCAGGCTGAGCATTCCTTGCAGCCCTTGGTTCACAGTGAGCGCACTTAGTAGTTAATGTATTATTATCTGGGTCAAAAACACTTCCACTACTGGCCTTTCAAATGTATTCTGTACTCTAGCAGAATAGTTAAGTCCTTGAAGTTTACAGAATCTTAACCTACTAGAGAAAATAATCTCAAATAAGCATATTGAACATGATATAAGGGAATGGACATTATGAAAATCAAAAGACTGTGCAGCTTTCAATAACTCTGAAAGCCATCTTTATAAAAGACTAAATATAAGGTACCCCAACAATTACAGAATTTCCCTCTTTCTGTCTTCAGAAAGAGAATACACACAACCAATGCAGGATTGTATTACAATTATTCAAAGTTATTCAGCTTTAATAGTGAAGATATGTAAGTAATATATTTTTCTTCTAATGAAGTTTAAACTAATTTATCTCAATCTTTTATGCCTAGAAACGAAAAGCATGGCTGGGAATCATTAGGTACGACAGACATAACTCAAGCTTAAACAATAATTGCTTCCTAAGACCATTTAACCTTGAGCACCAACCAACCTTTTCACCTTTTGTTACAGCATAACCTATGTAATACTGGAGAATATTTTTCTACCAAAAGTTTCCTGAACCAATTTTTTATGCATCCCAGCTTTATACTTAATAGCTTGTTTTATCATTACATCTCTGGTATAGACCAGACACTTATTAAGTCTCTGATCCAATGTGCCTAAAGCCAATATTTTAAAACTAAATCTAAATTTTAAATTGAAATCTAAAAGCAGAATTGTGCCTAGGTTCTCTTAATCAATGACACAAATATTCTTAAAACATGCAATCAAAATGTCACTTGTGAATAGATCAATTTTATTTGATTTATAAAGATTCTTGTTAAAAAAATATTTTAGAGGTGACATGTACTAAGCACTGTTTCAGTGAGTACTGACTTAATGGAAATATAGACTAGAACATTGCCGAAGCTTGAAACATGGACTACATATGAAAAGTAATAGATATTTTTAATGTGATGACAGGACTAAACACTTTAGCTTCTCTTCCTCAAGAGTAAATATATCCATGCACAAATTTCAAGTGACCAACCACTATCAAGCTGGCTTTCCATTCACAGAATAATTTTTTCTTTTCTTTCCTTTCCCTTCCTTTCCTTTTCTTTTCTTTTCTTTTTTATTTCTTCTTCTGGCTTTAAATTCTAAAATTCTATCTCAATTACTTCTGCTACAATTTATTTCTCCATCTTATATTTTTCATTTCAAAACTTTTCACTGAACACAACACATTCTGCCCAGCACAATAAAGGGCTCTGCAAACTGATTTCCTGCTTTAGGTTTGTAAGCCTTGACAGCGGAGTTCTAGTACTCATCTATTTTACTTTAACAAAAACTAATATTGTACGAATAATAGGCTAAGCAGTGTTCTAAATGCTTTACGTTCACTCATTTAATCACCATAACAATCTTATTAGATACTATAATTATCCCCATAATAGAAGTATCATCCATCTTTTAATCCTTCTAGGACCTGGCACATAAGAAATGTCCATTAAATGTGGAATTTGTCTTCAATTGTTAGCCTAATGATACACATTTATTTATGTCAATGTTCTTGGAACTCTATTAGATTGTGTGGATTACAAAATGACTAATCCAGCTCTTAATTCCACAAATCCAGAACGAGACACACAGGATAATGACCTTTTTTTTTTTTCCCCTTGAGACGGAAGATTCATCAGGATATGATCAAGAGATTATGTATGAACTGGAAATTAATAACATGTTGGCATGCAGTAGACTACTAGGAGAATTTCAAGCAAATGATAAAGAGAGGTGTGACATGCTTGCACAACTACAAAATTTGGTGTAGCCAGATCTGAACATGAAATATATAAACAGAGTAAAAAGAGGTAGGCAGAAATTACTTTGTTGGCCTCTTTTCATTCATACGCAGAAGTTCAAATTTAACCCTGACCTAATGTTTCCAGAATGTATCCTTGGGAACACTGGTTCTGTGTGGTGTTCCATGGAACAACAAATAAATTTGAACAAAACCAGAAAGCATTTTAGGATCAAATAATTTTAAGAAACTGTCTGTACTATATCTTGCACTTGGAAAGCCAGCATATAAGTGTTTTAAAAGTTCTTAGAAGCACTGCAGTATAGAAAATTATTCATTGTTGTTTAGTACAGAAATCTCCATATATATCTGATGACAGAACTCTTAGAATAACTATCCACATGCACTGAGATATACGTAGAACTCTGACTTGCTTAAAAAACAAAACCAAAATGCCTTAAATGAAAGAATTCTCAATTTTTAGGCAAACAATGTTTTATTCTAAATGATTACTTTTCAGTAACTTGGTACTTTCCTTGTGATGTTTCTTTTTTTTCCCCTGTATTTACACTTAAAATTTCAAAAATCTGTATATCTTCTAGTGGAGATATAGGTAAAATGTTGCACAACAAAAACATATACTTTGGTATTCTTTTAAATTGTTATGTTTTATTCCTGGTCTCTCATTAAACATCATATATAAAATATGATGTTCTTACTTAATGCTATTTTTGTGTATAGGAAATATTAGAATAATCAACATAAATTTCCTCTTTAATTACCTTAAATATTTGTTTCATAGTCACATTTCATTGAATTTTACCATAGTTCAAAAAAAATTAAAAAGCTTTTCATCTTAAGGTATCAAGATATCAAGAATAGTTATGTAAACAATAAAGTATTTCAAACATATACAGTCAAGGCAGTAAAAATGTTTCTAAAGTTTGACTGAAATTTTTATTTGAAGAAATTGGCTTGCAGGCATCACCTTATTTTATTAAAATCATTGCATGAAAAAGGAACAGAAGTAGGCCCCTGGGCCTGGCCTATCAACTTCATTTTGTCTTACTCAGTTCCATTTTCCATTCCCCTTTTGGTTGTTATTTAAAACAGGCAACAGAACCCTGCCATATGTTGAACCCAGGAGCTCTCACCTAAATGTGTTTCTGCTTCGTATCTAAGATCATTTGTTGACTGTTGAAGCAGTCAGTAAATCTCTATATTTTATGTAGTTTCTGGGCTTGTTTGCAGTTATTTCCTTTTAATTTATGCATTTCCACTTATCTCTAGCAAAAATATTCAAAAATTATCAGGGAGAAATTTCAAAAAAACCTTTTTTTTGGCTTTATACAAAGGATAATCAAGTACCCTCCAACTATGATCCCCAGCATGCAATCTGCTTTCTTGAAATCTTATTAATAGAGGGTGACCTAAAATATAATGTTTGACCACTCAGAGTTTAAGAGGGAATAAGTCAATAGGATAATGTAGTTTAGTAGTGGTCTCGCTTCAAGAAGGATCCTTACAAATAGTGGGACAGAAGTCTGGATGTTGGGAAACTTGGCTTTGAGTCATTTAATTCCTTCAATTTATTTAGATACACAAACTGAAGAATAGGAATAACTACATGCTTTCACTTTTTAACTTCCCAGGTTTTATTTTGTTTAAGTCCTTCCTCACAAAGATGATCAGGAGGTAGAATATAATTTCGGATGTGATGATATTATGCAAACAAAATTATTAAACTTTGTAAAAATGTAGGATTTTACACATATTGTGTATATACAAAATAATGTATTAGATATGGTGCAGCATACGTAAAGTTGTCAATATGTAATTTGGCCATCATCTAAACTTAAGTGTCTGGAAAATATTTTTTAATAAATAAATAAGATCTATTTAATTTTTACCTTAGTGTTTTTAACTTTGAATGAATTTTAAAGATGTCATAGTTGAATGCAAGTACATGGAATCATTTTACAAAGATTTTTATACTCTTTAAAAATTAAGGCACCTTGGCAAAAATATTTATCAGGTAACATACATATACTTTTGGATAAGAGCATGCATTTCCTATGTGTAAATTGGAAGAAGTTATTTTCTTAGCCTTTGTTATAGTTCCATCTCAGATTATGTAATTGTGGTCTTTAGCTCTACATCTCTCTCACCACAATTCCTGGAAGATAAGGAAAAAGATAAAAACACAAAATTCAATAACATAGATTAGAAAATAAATAGAAATAAAGATTAGAAGAGGACATAAGCAAAAACACTATCCAATCATGGGAATCTCTTTTGTTTAACTAGATAGAAATTTAATTTCAATATTCAGGTTCAGGTCTTTAAATGGATGGTTTTCTAAAAATTTCAGAAAGAAGGTAAGGCTTTCATTGAACTGTCTCAGATGTCAAATAGAAAAATCTTACCACCACTTTAACCTGAATTTTGGATTCTCATCATTTGGGAAGTGTCCCACACATTGTCCTGGGTCCTTCCCCTCTTTATACCCCTCCTTTCTGAAGAAGCACAGAAATGGGTCTTCTCATCTTACACAGACTATCTTTTGCCCTCCTTACTAACAAGCCTTGGAACCAGAAAACACAACTTTGGGATCATGCCTTCCATCCCAAGTATTTATTAAGGAAATATCCTACTTTCACCGTATCTCACCTAAGGAAAATGCATAAATTTCCTAGTTTGCTAATAGTTGTGAGGAAGAGTAGGAATGAATGAATGAAACCCTTACAATCACACGGATTTGGAGATATTTATATGAATCTAAATATGCATTTCAGAAAGTAATCTCATTTAAAAAATACACAAAGTGAAAATACGACTTAGGTAAAAAATATTGAGTAAGAGGGGCAGAAAGGGGCAAACTGGCTGACATAACCTACATTGCCAAAAGTTAGAGACTCTTACTGGTATGCTTATTTTGAATTCTCTGAACTTACCTGTTTTAATTAATCAGTTTCTAGACAGACCAAAACCTCACTAGTGAAATGAGAACTTCCTTCATGTCAAGAGGATTTAGTTGTAAGCTCAAATAGCCTTGTTTAAATGCTAAAACTGTTAACCATTTCACCTACAGGGGGAAAGAAAGCTTATAAACCTTAAATAAAATTACATGTCATGCCCTAACATGTTGTTCCTTTGAAAAGGCATTGCAAAAGAAAGGTCTGCTGGTTTTAAATATGTAATTGATCATCCAGATATTCTTTTGATCACCCAAATAACTGAGCTATTTTCTTTAAATCTTTACATGTACACTTCACATCACTGTCCCCTGGAGAACTTAGTATTCAGATACACTTAATGATATTGTGTACCTTCCTTTGACATTTGTTTTATTTATAAATTTTGCTTTATATTTTTAACCTTAAGAGATAAAGTATATTTGAAAATGAAAAGACTTGAATATGTGAAGAAAACAGTAATTCAGGTCAGTTTCAACTGGAGCACATTGTGGACGAGAGCTGTGAAATGGGCCAGACACGCCAGCTCAGCCTCCCAGCCCTGAGTCTCCACTCTCCCCACACTTACCCAGCTGAGAACTTAAGGAGCCCTTGGATCTACTGTAATGGGAAATTGCCTCTCAAGCTTGCTTCAAAAAAGACCATACAGATACATCAAGCTTGTCTTTAAATACCACTTTCAGCACATTTTCTTGCCCAGTCTGCCTGTTGGAATTTGGAGATTTCTTCCCACCCCATTTGCCCCTTCGAGTCTGAGTTTCTGTTTTTTAGCATGCCCATGATAGCTTGAAGGGGTGGGTCAGAGCATAGTCTGGTTTATTCCGTTTATGGTGTCCTCATGTTCCCCGTGAATTTGAGGTCCTTGCCTTGCCGAGGAAGGAATTTAGGGATGAGACAGGGAGGTTAAGAAAGTAAAGTGAGCATTTATTTAAGCAAGAACACATTCTCAGAGGAAGAGCGAGTAGACAGGTGAGGAGTTGCTGCCCTGAGTTTCTTCTGAAAGCTGGTTATGAGGGGCATACAAATGAAGGGGTGGAATATTCACTGCAGAAAGAGGAGTTTGGGGGTCATGTTCCCTGATTTTCGTCCCAGCTCCATCTTCCCAAGAGGAAGAGGGATTTTTGCCCTTATTTAGCTTAGATCAGACGTGTCATGGGGTCAGTGTGTGATGGGTACTTCTTATCTGCAAGGCTAATTTTATTGTAACATAATGAGCAACAGGTTACATTCACAAGCAGGAGTTTCTCGCCTTTCCCCACCTTTCTTTGTCTGCCTCCGAGACACTTATCACCCAAAATGTGTGGTTTCCTGTCAGTCTGGAGGTTCCTGCTTTTCTTTGTCCATGGACACCCACGGTTCACAAGTTGCATGATTTCCTGCCACCTGGCCCCTGCCCCCCTTTCTCTGCTCATACCTAGCTACCTGCCTGCTCTAACACTCAGGGATAAGCACAATTCATATATGCTTACACATGTGATATACAGTGGTATCTTCCCTACATACAGATAGGAAGGAAGGGATTATTTTTCTTAAATGCGATCATTGATTGAAAGTGTACACGGTTTTCATGAGCCCCAGGAAGAGGCACTCCCTATGTGAATTTATGTTCTCGATGTTTCAGCTTGTGGACACTGCACTCCGATGTCCACCTCACCCAACGTCTTCCTGGACTCATCCTTTACCTACCACACTCTGCTGGCCCAGAGATAAATAATTGTTTTCTGTCCACATGTGAAAATGCACATTTATGCATTTTTATGTATTTATTCACTCACGGACTCACTCTTTAAGTCTTAAGTGTTTTTTATGTGCATGTAAATGTGGAGCATAAGAAAACCATTCTAGGGAAAAGCTGTACCTTTGGATCCTGTGTGCTAAAAGCCAAACAGAGACTCAAGGGGCCAAGTGCCCATGATCTGCTAAATGTACACGTGACCATTGACTGCCTTCCAGGACAACACACTTACAAAGGTAAGTTGAAATGTTAACAAGAGTAAAATAGTAAAATGTCTCATTATAAAAAAGGTCACAAGGAAAAAGTCATGAATAATTAAGTGCCAAATTAGTTGTGCTGCATTGGCTGTTGGTAACTTGGGACCATGGCCACCCTTTTCAAGACCTGTATCCCTTAGATTTTTCTGTCCTTATGGGTCCTGTGTTCATTTGTCAATGAGAGGCACTGTGCATGGTCTGGAAGGTAGAATGGAAGGAGCAGGCATGATTCTTGCAGCCTCAGGCAGAGGCGGGGGCAAGATCCTGGAATGATTCCCTTCAGGGTTATATGGAGCTGAGATCACAGGATGGTGCTTCTTAGAATTACTTCTGTTGGTGCCACAGCAAAAAATCACATGTGGCAGCACTCCATGGGTCCTGGGAGTCACAGCGGCTTCTAGGGGCTCCTGGAGCCCATCTGACCCACTGAGACTCCGACCTTCACTCCTCCATCACTACTGTGGTGGCGGAAGCCTCGAGTCCCTCAACTGAAACCTTCCACATCTGAACACAAAGAGTGGCTTCTGCTTCTTGGCTAAATTCTGATTGATCTATCAGTCTTCTAGAAAATGAGAGTTTTAAACTACAAAGCAAAAGATGATATCAAACTAATTAATTTTATATGTACTATGAAGAAGGTCAGAGTGCCTCGAGCAAAGTTAATAGGCCTTTCGAACAAACAGAAATCTCAGGGAGAGTTTTTCAGTGTAACGGTAATTTCTCTTTCCAAGCTACCCTGCATCTATTCCCCCACCACCCACCCACCTGGGTGAAATAGACTTTCCTTGTCACTCCCAAATAATAAAAATATCCTGCAGGAAGTTTATTACCCATAATGTCTTAATTCATTAATATTTATATCCTACTCCATATTATAATAAAAATTCAAAATCCATTCAAAATCAAGTTCACCTCTTCTACCGCTCAGGCCCCCCAGAGGGAAGAAGTCTACTGTGGGTGGGAGAGAGGTGCTTGGCTGGCTTCTCTTATTATTATTTAACAGGTGTTAGCTGATCTCTGACCATTCTAGATTTAGAAGAGATGGAAGAACAATGTGACACAAAAAAAATCTCCCTTAAGATCACATCTGGGATGTGTTTCCTGAGTATGACTGGTCAAAGCTGACTTGTTCAGGCATTTTCGTGATTTCTTCAGGCATATCCTCCCCTCCATGGCTGAGTCTCTCACCATCAGTTCTCAAAATGGGTTGAGAGCTCCCTGGGCAGCTGGTGACCTCCACAGAGAGGCTGGCCTCTCTCTCCATCAGGGTCCCCCCAGCACTCCCCGTGTACCTCTTGCCCAGGATCTACCACAGTCCAAAGTTGTTTCTCATCCTTCCTCTCCTTTGATCAAGGTCCATAGGAAACACACACAATTGAACCATTCATGGGTGGAAGTACAGCTTCTATCTAAGCTCAATTCTTTTCATTTTGCTGTGTGGTGGTAGTTTCAGCCACTGTCTCTTACCCTTTAGATTTCTGGGCGTAAGTTAGACACCCATCCATCTTTTTTTTTTTTTTGCGGTACGCGGGCCTCTCACTGTTGTGGCTTCTCCTGTTGCGGAACACAGGCTCCAGACGCGCAGGCTCAGCGGCCATGACCCACGGTCCTAGCCGCTCCGCGGCATGTGGGATCCTCCCGGACTGGGCACGAACCCGTGTCCCCTGCATCGGCAGGCGGACTCCCAACCACTGCGCCACCAGGGAAGCCCCCATCCATCCTTTTATAAAAATTCCAAAAGACACATATAAAACTCTGTGAGTGGTTCCTTTGACCCCTCTCCTCCCCCATTTGATCTGAGGTGGAGATGGTACACCATCCCTCCCTCGTGGTGTGAAGGATTCACAGTGCACAGACAACATGCTCCAAAGACATCCTCCAACTTTCAGCTCCTATGACATCTTTGATTTTATCCCCTTCACATCCTCAGATGGGTGAGGTGACAAAGGGGCGCGGAACATGTTCGTAGCTACCTCTGTTACAAAGCCAGCAAATGTGAGCAAATGCCTTCCTCTGATTGTAAGCGTAGTTAGCAATTATTTTCCGGTAATCTCTGCTAAACGTAAAGCCACAGTTTAACATCAAGTCACATACAGATACATTTAAAAGGCCACTAAGATTGCTTTGATCTTTGTCAAAGAGAATGTGTTCTCCTTTTCACTTAACATGTAGGCTTCTGAATAATTTGTGTAAGCTTCAAATTAGGAGCAGACAAATCTCCATATCAGACTTACAGAAAAAGCTGGAGTCTGCTGTCACATTTTTTTTTTCTCTCAAGAAACTCCCAGAACCACTCACGTTGAGCCTTCCCTGGAGGGATCCTTGCCACTCACAGCCATGCTCAGTGCTGCCCAGCTGGTCCTCCTAGTCCTCTGGGAGCTGGCCAGTGGTCCCTCAGCTGCTGGAGGGTGAGCAGTCCCCCTGAGTCCTCTCCCGCTGCCCAGAAGCACAGAATTCAGCTCTTACAAGCGGCCGCTCCCTGGAGGCTCTGTATTCACTACTCGCTACACAAGCTGCAGGCGCTTCAGCTCTCCAGCAGCTCCTGATTGGATCACCTCCCCACCAAAATATTTCCCTAGCTCTTTATGATAAAGCAAGATGTTAGCTTACATTTAAATGTGATCTTCAACCAAAGGATACTTTTAAAAAGAAAATATATATTTATAATCCCATCATAAAGAAGGAAAATTTAACTCGAAAGACAGTTTTTCAGCAGTCTATATGCGGATCATACATTTCAATCCACAGAATGAAATGGAGCCTGGGTAGAGACCTCAGAGTATGTATACAAAAGCAGGAAACGCCATGAGTAGTATCCAGAGAGATCCACCCAGGGCTGGATGACATGACAAAGACCGGCCACAGCACAGAGGTGGAACGGGGTCTGCACTAGGCGATAGTTTTATTACCAGGAAAACATATTTGTTTTTATAGACAAAGTCAGTTGACTTTATTTCTTAGAAATATTTAGGAAAAGAAGGTTTGATAATTCTTTTAGGAATTTGTTGCTTTGTTTAAATGACAGCATCAGAAATTTGAATGATTTTTTTTAGGTTGTCAGGTATCAGCTTCCCAGCATAGATGAGATGATTGTTAATAACATGTAAAATTTGAAACAAGGCAAGCTTTGTAGGACACTTTTACCTTTGTTAATGAAATGGCCGGATTGTAAAGGAATGTATGGTATTGAGGACACATGAAGTAAACATGGGCGACTTAGTTTGGAAAATAGCCAAGGGCTAAATGCCAAATAAGTTATTTGCATGTTTACAGCATACAGAGGAAATGAAAGTTTATTTCATGATACAAATTTGTTTATATGTATTTTTCTGGGAAACGGTTGAGGTTCTCCGAGAATATGTGCATTTCTGTAATTGGAAGAACACATCTGCTAGAATACTCTATTGAAAATAATCACTTTCTTGATTTTATATTCTGAGAACCAGGTCTAAGATTCAAAAGAAGAATTAATTAGCCAGAGAGATCACGTGGCCCACCCAGCATCTAGACCCCTTCTATTTGCAAGAGAAATGTAAAAACCATTTCTAGCAGAGAGATCTCCACTCTCACCTGTTTCACTACCTAGGATCCTACCTCTTCATTCACCATCAACTCTTCATGCTTTGCATCTTTTCTTGTAACTGGGGAATTGTGTTGTCCCTTACATGTCTATTCTTGAAGTTTGGATCCCTGCCAAACTCTTATCAATTTTTACCCCCCTCAGTTATTGCCTTAAGTTCTAGTTCTCCAAGTTATGGTTTCCCTACCTACTCCCTTCTACCTGCTCACTAAAACCTTCTCAGAAAGAACTGTTGTCCTATCTTTTTACCCTGAGCACACAGTTAGAAGTCCCCCAGCATCCGACACTGTCTTCTAGGTGTAAGTCCTGATTCTTGGATCTCACTGAAATGTGGCCGTTTGCCTTTGTGTGTCTTTCTGATATGTGAGGTTCCATGCATAGCTTCTCAGCCTTATCTCCCCACTACTGAACCCAGAAATAATCATGCTGTATGACACTAGTGAGAAAGACAAGGTTAAGTCCAAGTTTATGGCTTTCAAAACTTGATGGAATATAATCTTATAAATGAAGACGTGAAGATTATTGTATTAGCTTTCTCCAAGAAACTTGTAACTGATTTTTCCAGGTTGATATCTATGCTATGCTACTATGTAGATATATTTTTATGAAAGGATGACTTTACTATTAAATTGATTTTGAAATTACATGTACGTATAGAATGTACCTTTGCATAAAAGTTCAAATAATTATTTTAATATATTATTGGAGTATAATTGCTTTAAAAGTTGTGTTAGGGTTTCCCTGGTGGCACAGTGGTTGAGAGTCCGCCTGCCAATGCAGGGGACACGGGTTCATGCCCCGGTCCGGGAAGATCCCACATGCCGCGGAGCAGCTGGGCCTGTGAGCCATGGCAGCTGAGGCTGTGCGTCCGGAGCCTGTGCTCCACAACGGGAGAGGCCGCAAGAGTGAGAGGCCCACGTACCGCATTAAAAAAAAAAAAAAAAA
>NW_020172187.1:3616417-3653203 GCF_003031525.2 Neophocaena asiaeorientalis asiaeorientalis
CCCATTAAAAAAAAAAAAAAAAAAAAAAGTTGTGTTCCTTTCGACTGTATAAAAAAGTGAATCAGCTATACTTATACATATATCACAATAACCCCTCCCTCTTGCGTCTCCCTCCCATGCTTCCTATCCCATCCCTCTAGGTGGTCACAAAGCACCAAGATGATCTCCCTGTGCTATGTGGCTGCTTCCCATTAGCTATCTATTTTACATTTGGTAGTATATACATGTCCATGACGCTCTCTCACTTCATCTCAGCTTCCCCTTACCCCTCCCCATGTCATCAAGTCTATTCTCTACATCTGTGTCTTTATTCCTGTCCTGCCCCTAGGTTCTTCAGAACCATTTTTTTATTAGATTCCATAAATATGTGTTAACATATGGAATTTGTTTTTCTCTTTCTGACTTACTTCACTCTGTATGACAGACTCTAAGTTCATTTCTTCACTAAAAATAACTCAATTTCATTTCTTTTAATGGCTGAGCAATATTCCATTCTATATATATGCCACATCTTCTTTATCCATTCATCTGTCGATGGACACTTAGGTTGCTTCCATGTGTTGGCTATTGTAAATAGTGCTGCAATGAACATTGTGGTACATGACTCTTTTTGAATTATGGTTTTCTCACAGTATATGCCCAGTAGTGGGATTGCTAGTTCTATTTTTAGTTTTTTAAGGAACCTCCATACTGTTCTCCATAGTGGCTGTATCAATTTACATTCACACCAAAAGGGCAGGAGATTTCCCTTTTCTCCACACCCTCTCCAACACTTATTGTTTGTAGATTTTTTGATGATGGTCATTGTGATTGGTGTGAGATAATACCTCATTGTAGTTTTGATTTGCATTTCTCTAATGATTAGTGATGTTGAGCATTCTTTCATGTGATATTATCAAAACTAAGGTGACCATATGTGCCTGGGTTTATCTCTGGGCTTTCTATCGTGTTCTATTGATCTATCTTTCTGTTTTTGTGCCAGTACCATACTGTCTTGATTACTGTAGCTTTGTATTATAGCCTGAAGCCAGGGAGCCTGATTTCTCCAGCTCCATTTTTCTTTCTTAATTTTGCTTGGCTATTCGGGATCTTTTGTGTTTCCATGCAAATTGTGAAACATTTTGTTCTAGTTCTGTGAAAAATGCCATTGATAGTTTGATAGGGATTGCATTGAATCTGTAGATTTCTTTGAGTAGTATAGTCATTTTCAAAGTGCTGATTCTTCCAATCTAAGGACATGGTATATCTCTCCATCTGTTTGTATCATCTTTAATTTCTTTCATCAGTGTCTTATAGTTTTCTACATACAGGTCTTTGTCTCCTTAGGTAGGTTCATTCCTAGGTATTTTATTCTATTTGTTGCAAGGGTAAATGGGAGTGTTTCTTTAATTTCCATTTCAGATTTTTCATCATTAGTGTATAGAAATGCAAGAGATTTCTGTGCATTAATTTTGCATGTTGCTACTTTACCAAATTCATTGATTAGCTAGTAGTTTTCTGTTAGCATCTTCAGGATTCTCTATTTATAGTATCATGACATCTGCAAACAGTGACAGTTTTACTTCTTCTTTTCCAGTTTGGATTCCTTTATTTCCATTTTTTCTCTGATTGCTATGGCTAAAACTTCCCAAACTATGTGGAATAATAATGGTGAGAGTGAGCAACATTGTTTTGTTCCTGATCTTAGTGGAAATGGTTTCAGGTTTTCACCATTGAATGATGTTGGCTGGGGGTTTGTCATATATGGCCTTTATTATGTTGAGGCAAGTTCCCTCTTTGCCTACTTTCTGGAGGGTTTTTATCATAAATGGGTGTTGAATTTTGTTGAAAGCTTTTTCTACATCTATTCAGGTTATCATAAGGTTTTATCCTTCAATTATTTAATATGGTGTATCACATTGATTGATTTGCATTTATTGAAGAATCCTTTCATTCCTGGGATAAACCCCACTTGATCATAGTGTATGATCCTTTTAATGAGCTGCTGGATTCTGTTTTCTAGTATTTTGCTGAGGATTTTTGCATCCATATTCATCAGTGTTATTGGCCTGTAGTTTTCTTTTTTTTTAATGTGACATCTTTGTCTGGCTTTGGTATCAGGATGATGGTAGCCTCATATAATGAGTTTGGGAGCTTTCCTCCCTCTGATGTATTTTGGAAGAGTTTGAGAAGGATAGGTGTTAGCTCTTCTCTAAATGTTTTATAGAATTCACCTGTAAAGCCATCTGGTCCTGCCTTTGGTTTGTTGGATGATTTTTAATCACAGTTTCAATTTCAGTGCTTGTTATTGGTATGTTTATATTTTCTATTTCTTCCTTGTTCAGTCTCACAAGTTGTGCATTTCTAAGAATTTGTCCATTTCTTCCAGGTTGTCCATTTTTTTTGGCAATAGTTCTTCTCTCATGATCCTTTGTATTTCTGCAGTGTCAGTTACTTCTTTTTCATTTCTAATTCTGTTGCTTTGAGTCTTCTCCCGTTTTTTCTTTTTTTTTCCCTTTTTTTCTTGATGAGCCTGGCTAATGGTTTATCAATTTTGTTTATCTTCTCAAAGATCCAGCTTTTATTTTTTTTGACTTTGTTATTGTTTCCTTCATTCCATTTTCGTTTATTTCTGATCTGTTGTTTATGACTTCTTTCCTTCTGCTAACTTCAGGGTTTTTTTGATCTTCTTTCATAATTGCTTTAGGTGTAAGGTTAGGTAGGTTATATGAGATTTTTCTTGTTTCTTGAGGTAACATTATATTGCTATGAACTTTCTTATTAGAACTGCTTTTCCTGTATCCAATAGGTTTTGGGTCATTGTGTTTTCATTGTCATTTGTTTATTGGTTTTTGATTTTTGATTTCCTCTTTGATTTCTTCAGTGATCTCTTGCTTATTTAATAGTGTATTGTTTAAACTCCATGTGTTTGTATTTTTTACAGTTTTCTTTCCTGTAATTGATATCTAGTCTCATAGCATTGTGGTTGGAAAAGATACTTGATACAATTTCAATTTTCTTAAATTTACCAAGGCTTGATTTGTGACCCAAGATATGATCTATCCTGGAGAATGTTCCATGAACACTTAAGAAGAAAGTGTATTCTGCTGTTTTTGGATGGAGTGTCCTTTAAATATCAATTAAGTCCATCTTGTTTAATGTATCATTTAAAGCTTATGTTTCCTTATTTATTCTCATTTTTGATGATCTGTCCATTGGTGAAAGTGGAGTGCTAAAGTCCCCTACTACAACTGTGTTACTGTCAATTTCCCCTTTTATGACTGTTAGTATTTACCTTATGTATTGAGGTGCTCCTACGTTGGGTGCATAAATATTTACAATTGTTATATCTTCTTCTTGGATTGATCCCTTGATCATTATGTAGTGTCTTTCTTTGTCTCTTCTAATAGTCTTTAATTTACATTCTATTTTGTCTGATATGAGAATTGTTACTCCAACTTTCTTTTGATTTCCATTTGCATGGAATATCTTTTTTGCATCCCCTCACTTTCAGTCTGTATGTGTCCCTAGGTCTGAAGTGGGTATCTTGTAGACAGCATATATACAGGTCTTGTTTTTGTCCATTCAGCCAGTCTATGTCTTTTGGTTGGAGCATTTAATCTATTTACATTTAAGGTAGTTAACAATATATATGTACTTATTACAATTTTATTAATTGTTTTGGGTTTGTTATTGTAAATCTTTTTTCTTCTCTTGTGTTTCCTGCCTAGAGAAGTTCCTTTAGCATTTGTTGTAAAGCTGGTTTGGTGTTGCTGAATTCTCTTAGCTTTTGTTTGTCTGTAAAGCTTTTAATTTCTCTGTTGAATCTGAATGAGATCCTTGCTTGGTAGAATAAACTTGATTGTAGGTTTTTCCCTTTCATCACTTTAATTATGTCCTGCTACTCTCCTCTAGTTACAGAGCTTCTGCTGAAAAATCAGCTGTTAACATTATGGGGATTCCCTAGTATGTTATTTGTTGCTTTTCTCTTGTGGCTTTTAATATTTTTCCTTTGTATTTACAGTTTGATAGTTTGATTAATATGTGTCTTGGCATGTTTCTCCTTGGATTTATCCTGTACGGGACTCTCTGAACTTCCTGGACTTGATTGACTATTTCCTTTCCCATATTCGGGAAATTTCCATCTATAATCTCTTCAAATATTTTCTCACTCCCTTTGTTTTTCTATTCTTCTTCTGGGACCCTATATTCAAATGTTGGTGTGTTTAATGTTTTCCCAGAGGTCTCTCTGACTGTCCTCAATTCTTTTCAATCTTTTTTCTTTATTCTGCTCTGTTGTCACTATTTCCACTCTTTTATCTTCCAGATCATTTATCTGTTCTGCATCAGTTATTCTGCTATTGATTCCTTCCAGATAATTTTTAGTTTCATTTATTGTGTTGTTCATCATTGTTTGTTTGCTTTCTAGTTCTTCTAGGTCCTTGTTAAACATTTCTTGTATTTTCTCCAGTCTATTTCCATGATTTGGGATGATCCTTACTATTATTACTCTGAATTCTTTTTCAGGTAGACTGCCTATTTCCTCTTCATTTGTTTGGTCTGGTGGCTTGTTACTTTGCTTCTTCATCTGCTGCATATTTCTCTGTCTTCTCATTTTGTTTAACTTACTGTGTTTGGGGGTCTCTTTTTGGTGGGCTGCAGGTCCATAGTTCCCTTTGGTTTTGGTGTTTCCCCCCAGTGGCGAAGTTTGGTTCAGTGGGTTGTGTAGGTTTCCTGGTGGAGGGGACTGGTGCCTGTGTTCTGGTGGATGAGGCTGGATCTTTTCTTTCTGGTGGGCAGGACCCCATCCAGTGGTGTTTTTTTGGGTGACTGTGAACTTATTATGATTTTAGGCAGCCTCTCTGCTAATGGGTCGGGTTGTGTTCCTGACTTGCTAGTTGTTTGGCATGGGGTGTCCAACACTGGAACATGCTGGTTGTTGATTGGAGCTGTTTCTTAGTCTTGAGATAGACATCTCTGGGAGATCTCTCACCAGTTGATATTACATGGGCCTGGGAGGTCTCTGGTGGTCCAATGTCCTGAAGTTGGCTCTCCCATCTCTGAGGTCAGGCCTGACACCCAGCTGGAGAACTAACAGCCTGACACCCAGCTGGAGCACTAAGATTCTGTCAGCCACACTACTCAGAAGACAAGGGAAAAAAATAGAGATACATTAAATTAAATTAAAAAGTTATTAATATAAAAAAATTTAAATATTATTAAATTAAAAAAGTAATAAACAAAAGACAAGAGTAACCAAACCAATAAACAAATCCACCAGTGATAACAAGCACAAGAAACTAAATTAAGATAAACATATAAATCAGAAACTAGTCGGTTGCATACAGCAAACCCCAAGTCTACACTTGCTCCCTCTCCATCACCTCAATTTTGGGATGATTTGTTGTGTATTCAGGTATTCCACAGAGGCAGGGTACATCAAGTTGATTGTGGAGATTTAATCAGCTGTTCCTGAGGCTGCTGGGAGAGATTCCTTTTTCTCTTCTTTGTTCGCACAGCTCCTGGGATTCAGCTTTGGTTTTGACCCCACCTCTGCACGTAGGTCACCTAAGGGCATCTCTTCTTCGCTGAGACAGGACCGGATTAAAGGTGCAGCTGATTCCAGGGCTTTGGCTCTCTCAGTCCAGGGGGAGGGAGGGGTACAGAATGCAGGGCGAGCCTGTGGTGGCAGAGGCTGGCCTGATGTTGCAACGGCCTGAGGTGCACCATGTGTTCTCCCGGGAAAGTTGTCCCTGGATCATAGGACCCTGGCAGTGGTGGGCTGCACAGGTTTCTGGGAGGGGAGATATGGATAGTGACTTGTGCTTGCACACAGGCTTCTTGATGGCTACAGCAGCAGCCTTAGCGTCTCATGCCCATCTCTGGTGTCTGCACTGATAGCCATGGCTCGTGCCTGTCTCTAGAGCTTCTTTAGGTGGTTCTCTGAATCCCCTCTCCTCGTGCACCCTGAATCAATGTTCTCTTGCCTCTTAGGCAGTTCCAGACTTTTTCCCAGACTCCCTCCCAGCTAGCTGTGCTGCACTAGCCCCCTTCAGGCTATGTTCATGCAGCCAACCCCAGTTTTCTCCCTGGTTCTGACCTCCGAAGCCGGAGCCTCAGCTCCCAGCTCCTACCCCACCTGGTGGGTGAGAAGACAAGCCTCTCAGGCTGGTGAGTACTGGTCGGCACCAATCCTCTGTGTGGGAATCTTTCCACTTTGCCCTCTGGACCACTGTTGCTGTGCTCTCTTCCATGGCTCCAACGCTTCCTCCCCACCAACCCCCATCTCCGCCAGTGAAAGGGCTTCCTAGTGTGTGGAAACTTTTCATCTTTCACATCTCCCTCCCAGAGGTGCAGGTCCAGTCCCTATTCTTTTGTCTCTGTTTCTTCTTTTTTCTTTTGTCCTACCCAGGTACATGGGAGAGTTTCTTGCCCTTTTGGATGTCTGAGGTCTTTTGCCAGCATTCAAAATGTTTTGTAGGATTTGTTCCACATGTAGATGTAATTTTGATGTATTTGTGGGGGTGAAGGTGATCTCCATGTCTTATTCCTTTGCCTCCTCTCCTCTCCTCTTACTCTTTTCAAATAATTTTTTACTACATTTAGCCCTATATAGTTTTTCTAATTGAATTAAATTAAAAATGTGTTTTTCCATGTTATTTTGGAGCTAAGTGTCATACCAAAGTGCAATGTGAAACTATTAAAGTTAAATATTTGGTAGAAAACAAATAAATTTGCTTAGACTAAACATCTATGAAACCATTATAATTTTCCTTTTAACCAAGTATAAACGTGAATTTTTTTTTTCTCTCAGTGTTCCACAGAATACACCTAGGATTATAATTGTGTAGAAGAAAGGGTTGGTAGATCTGGCATTCTACGTTTGACTGAACCCCTGTTTAAGTATGCAACTGCAGGATAATCCATGATTTCTTTATACATTGTACAGTTTTGTTTGTAAGGAGAAGTAACTCATTTAACTCGGCTATTTGTAATTAAACTGTTACAATACTTTGCGTTTGATCTTCAATATTTGATTTAATGGTTATAGATTTATTTAACAGCATGGAGAGTATAAATTCAGAATGTATGATGCAATTATTATAAATTAATTCCATCTTAGTTGACTTTTAAAAGCTGGAATTTAATGCACTTATAAAAAAAGGGAACCCTAGTTAATATACAATAAGATTATATGAGAATTACTTAAACTTAGGCTATAAATGTAAATTACATTCTTATTAGCATATAAAACTTTCAGTATTACTGTTGTCAAGATATTTAGGCATAGCCATAAAGCATAGTTACTGCTAGAGTTAATTTTTTTGAAAAATAAAAATGAGATCATCTTTATTATGTTTTCTGGTGGCACTAAAAATGTATTTAATTAGCTTCTTAAAAATAATTATGTGAAGAGGTGATTAAGATATGGTCATTATCATCATTGCCTAAAATTTTATCTCACACCCACATATAGCAATATATGCATGTGCACATGTACAGATATATGTAGCTCATGAAACATATACACAAGAATTGCTCAATATGTTAATATAAACATTTAAATCAACTCTGATACTTGATAATTATATAAATTAGTATCTATTTGAAAAGAAATACCCATATGAGGCCTTCAAGATCACAAGGTTTTAAGGGTGCTGAAATTTACTAGCAAGATTCCATAACAAATTTTTAGCAGAAATTGAGGAATTGAACATAAATACCTCATATAAAATTAAATAGACATTTAAAATTAAATACATAATCATTAATGCACTTAAACAAAGCATTCTTATTTACTTACTTTTACAAATGAATCTACAGGCTTAGTCAAGATATTTTCTTATTCATATTGAAAGTGAGACTATATTTTACTGATCAACTGAAGAGTGGAAAATTGTCCAAATCTGTGTACAATTTTAAAAAAGAAATACTACCTTTATGCTTATGTTATAACAAAATGTGCAGTCCAAATGCATTATGCTAAGTACTAATTTACATTTCAATTTTGTTTTCAAGTATTATTTTCATAGCTATAAATAATTCAACTAAAAGTAATGGAAAATCAAGCAGCAGTCATCTCTTGAGCTATAGATTCTGAGGACCTATTTGGAAAATAAAATGGAACAAATAAATCTATTACAGTAGAGAAAATGTTCAAATATAATTTAAAGGTGGAACAGTCTTGCACTTATTTGTAATGTGCAAGGAAAAATTTGTGAACCTCAGATATTTGTGACTACTCCTTATTTTTGTGAATAAAACTTTCCACACTTCTGCTTTTCTTACCTAATCTGTGTTCCCTTTTCTATTTTTCTCATTCTCCTGCCTCTTTGATATCCTAAGTTTGAGTCTCTCTATAAGCTTTGCTTTGACAATCATATCCACTCCTGCAAATTCTATCATAAATGTTGTGAAAATGTATTACTCATCAGGGCTAAACTGAACCTGACTCTGAAAGCAGTTACTCATAGAACCAGCAGGATTGCTGGAGAAGCAGCTGTTTGCAAAAGAAGGCAAGATAGACAAAACCTTGACACAAGAACATTTACTTGGGATGTCATCACTAGCCCTGCCACAGTTAGACACTAGTGTAATGTAGTCAGTCTGATACTATCTCAGACCCTCTGCCTTTGACACATTCTCTCAAGATGTTAGTCATTCAGGAGCATTCAGTTGGCCATGCTTGGGTCACATGGCCACGCTCCAGCTCTCTAGGATAGGTAAAAGAATGTTCTTCATTCTCTCAAGATAGGTGGTGCCACGTAGCCTCCTAAGTTTCTATCTACTTGTTACTTGTTTCCCCCTGGACTTCCTAATTAGCATTAAAATTCATCATCTTATATAGATAACAAATTTCCCAATGATTTTTTTTTCTTCTGACATCTTGATCTTCACTCACACCTGAGTTTACATATTGATGAGGAGTCCAGAAGAAAGCACTGGCCTGGCCAGAGAGAGATCAGAAGTGTGAGAGAGCTCCAACCATGGACTGTTCTCTCATGGGAGAAGCACCACTCTATTCATGGAGATAGTTTTATGCAAATTCGTGGGGGGAAAGTTTCAGTGTAAGGTATGTTAAAAGTCATCATAATTCTTTCTCTTAAGAATTTTCTTTCTAAAGCACAGCAGCAATCACACTACTTTCTGTTTTAAGACCTTAATTGTTCATCTGTTACCACTGTGGAATAAAATTATAGTCTTTCTCATTGGATTGAAAGTCCCACAAGATTTACCTTTCACTGACCATTACAATTTCACTTCATGCTAATCAAAATTCTTCATCTTTAAGCATACCAAAAATTTACATGTATCACAACATTCACTGAATTGATACCTTTCTTCACAATGTGCCCTCCAACTATATAGTTATCTCAATTGTTCTTGTAAATATCCTATAATATTCATGAAGATTTAAGGTCTTTCTTGGTTGCCTTGACCTGAGGAATTGTCTTCAGAGATATCTATTAGTGATCCATTAGCTGTCCATTATTTATTATCCATTTAGCACTCACCCATTTGTTATAGGGACAGTGAAAATATTTTTTCTTATTTTCTGCTCAGTTTATCATACATAGAGTAGATGCTACAATTTTATGTTTCAAAATTCAAAAGTAAGTAAATACTTTTCTTGCTCTGTAAGATACTAATTTATCATTTCAATTTTCATAGAATATAAGTTTAAAATATAAAAGTGAGTTGTTTAATGAAGAATGGCAAAATATTTTGATAAAGAAAAGAAAAAAAGTATGTCAATGACAGTTTTACCAATTTTACATTATCTTGGGTAGAGAACAGAATAGCTCACATATAGCTAACACATTTTTAATTCAATTATATACTCTTTCATGAATTTTTATATTGCTTATCATAAAATGTCTACCTGGCTATTTTATAATTAAAATTAAATTGAATTCCCTAATGGGTTTTAGATTCATAAGTATCTTAGAGTAAAACTATATCAAAGTATTTCTATAAAAGTATAAGTAGAAAAAAATATAATATGTAGGGATATTTGGGTCAGTCTTACTCAGATTTCTTTTTTTCCTTTAAGTAGAATCAAAGTAACAGTACTAGGAGTTATATATCTATTGTTTTTTCAAGGTGTCTCTAATTTTCAGAAACATTACAAAAAGGTAACAAAACCATGCAAAAGTATAATAATTGAGAGTACATCAAGAGTGTTTTACTATTATTATTGGTAGAGCTATTTCACACATCATTTTGGAATGATTTAAACATGAAAAGCCTTTGTATTCTAAAAATTTATTGACCTGTAAATCTAGAGTGTCTGCACTCTTACTTCTATTTTTGTTGTTTTTCCTGGGCAAATCCCTATGCCTGTCCTTGCTGCCTTCTCTTTCAATCTTTTTACAATCTTTAAACCTCTTCTATATATTTGCTCCATCTATTATGACCTATCATATATTTAAAACCTCTCTTTGCCTTTTTTCTTCTCATTTACCTGAAGTATCTCAGATCAATTAACATATCAGTCTTCAGCCTGCCTCTCACTGAAACCACTGATCTTCTCATTTCCTTTCCAGGCCTTCCTCTTCCCCCTTGAACCTCGACACAGGGAAGCCTCCCCAAGAGGATTGGCATAGGCAACTTTCTCTGAAAGCGTCACTGTCTTCATTCTCAAAATCAGTGACCTTCCTCCACCACATTTCCTTTAATCTTGCTACAGTGTTTACTGCCCTTCTTCTCCCCTGCTTCTTAAATGCGTTGCCTACTCTGGCTGTTACTTTCCTTTCTAAATCCCCCTCCTATCTTTCTGAGCATTATTTGTTGGTGGCGTTTCGCATAGAAAATCCTCTGACAGAATAAAATATATTCTAACTCTTTAGAATTTCATTATAAATACAGGTTTTGGTTACAACCAGTAGAACCCAAAGTTAGGTAATTTAGTAAATGCACACACATACTACATGTGCACACACATATGTGTATGTATGCACACATGTATGCACATATATGTATGTATGCATAAATGTGTATATGTATAGACATACACTAAGGGACTTTTATCAAAAAGATATTGAGGGGCTTCCTTGGTGGTGCAGTTGTTGAGAGTACTCCTGCCAATGCAGGGGACATGGGTTCATGCCCCAGTCCGGGAAGATCTCACATGCCGTGGAGTGGCTAGGCCCATGAGCCATGGCTGCCTAGCCTGCGCGTCCGGAGCCTGTGCTCCGCAACAGGAGAGGTCACAACAGTGGAGACCTGCGTACTGCAAAAAAAAAAAAAAAAAAAAAAAAATTGAGGAAAAAAACTGAAGAGATTTCAGAAAGAACACGTTTCAGAAAGGTCAACAGTAGCAGAACTAATGATGGTGTTTAGGTGCTGCCATTCCCATGGGCATGTTCCAAATATTCCTTGGTTTATATGCCTTTTAGCTGAAGATGCAAACTTTAGGAAGCTAGCATCTGATTTGCATAGATGGGGTCAGGAAAGGTGATACAGCTTAACACTACTGAAAATTTAGTGTATAAGTGCTAAGTGCCAAAAACAAAATTCAGATGTTATTAGAGAATAAGGAGCGGTAGATACAGGGAAGGCGGAAACAGCAGATATCCACTGTGTGTGCCTTTCTTTGTCATCTCAGAAAGCTCCCTGGCTCTGAGGGAGCTGGCAGAGAGAGAGAGAGAGAGAGAGACCAAGGCAGCTGACTTGTGCAGTGTTTATGTCCTGCACGTCCAGAACCCAATCTTGTATATCCTTCCAGTTCTAATCAGTGGCACACCATCTATCTGCCTAAAAAGAGGAAACGATAGTGATAGTCTGATATTGGAACTCAATTATGTAACACACTAAATACATTGAACTAAAACATGAAGAAATAATATATCTGCAGAGCCCTTTTAATTGAGTACTACTCTTTGTCCTAAATCATCCTGAGATAGTGAGACACGTTCACAGACCAATAAGAAGGAAGTAAACAGATCAATGTTTTTGTTATAAGGACTCCTCCATTCGGATCAGATGTTCAGCTTTTTGGTAAGTATGTATGTACATACAGTTGTAGTGACTTTCTCTTCGGTTTCTTGGAATCTTGAGTTTCAGCTACATTATGATCTTAACTGGACAAAACAAACAGTTTTATATAAATAACTATTGTTGATTTGCAGATATGATTACTTTTTATTTGTACAGGATTCTTTTTGCCTACTATATAACATAGTTCAGACCTTTAAAATCAACCATTAATATCCCTTGTCATTGATACTTGTAATTAGAAAAAGGCTTAGCAGGAGAGAAGAAAGAAGATGGAGCAGATATGGTGGAAGCATCACCTAAGGAGGGTGGGGTCTGGATGTCCTGGACACTCAGGCTTCCCTGAGTGGGCAGTCAAATGGTGCCTGGGGTTCATGAGCTCCCCTTGCTCAGTGGGTTATGACTCTGGCATATTTTAGAAATAATCATTATTGCTTTCTTTCTGTTGACACATATAGGAAAGAGATGTAGATTCACAATTTGAGACCAAAGCAAAATTGAAGATCAGATGAATTTCCCCCCGATATAACCAAGCATTTGACCTATATTTTGATATTTTGCAAGTAAATACTTAAAATTTCAATATGAATTTTGATTTTATAACATAATAAAATATAAAACATTTACTTTTGGTGCGGTGCACTAATAGTCACCTTTGTAATCCAATTTTTCACAGAAGTGTTTTTGATTTTATTAAATAGTTGTTTTTAAAATGAAGTCTGTCTCTTTCAGTATTGTATAATCTTTTCAGGTATATCTTTCTTTTTTATTGGAGTATAATTGCGTCACAGTGTTGTGTTAGTCTCTGCTGTACAATGAAGTGAAGCAGCTATATGTATACATATATCCCCTCCCTCTTGGACCTCCCTTCGCCCCCAGTCCCACCCATCCAGGTTATCACAGAGCACCGAGTTGAGCTCCCTGTTGTATACAGCAGGTTCCCACTAGCTATCTATTTTATATACGGTAGTGTATTTATGTCAAACCTAATCTCCCAATCTGTCCCACCCTCCCCTTGCCCTGCCCCATGTCCACACGTCCATTCTCTATGTCTGCATTTCTATTCTTGCCCAGCAAACAGGTTCATCTGTACCACTTTTGTAGATTCCATGTATATACTTTAATATATGGTATTTGTTTTTCTCTTTCTGACTTACTTCACCCTGTATGACAGACTCTAGGTCCAACCACACCTCTACAAATAACCCAATTTCATATCTTTCTAAGGCTATTATTCCATTATATATATGTACCACATCTTCTTTATCCATTCGTCTCTTGATGGACATTTAGTTTGTTTCTGTGTCTTGGCTATTGTAAATAGTGCTTCAATGAACATTGGGCTGCATGTGTCTTTTTGAATTATGGTTTTCTTAGGGTATATGCCCAGTAGTGGGATTGCTGGGTCATATGGTAGTTCTATTTTTAGTTTTTTAAGGAACCTCATTCCTGTTCCTCACAGTGACTGTATCAATTTACATCCCCACCAACAATGCAAGAGGGTTCCCTTTTCTCCACACCTTCTCCAGCGTTTATTATGTGTATAGCTTTTGATGATGGCCATTCTGATCGGTGTGAGGTAATACCTCATTGTAGATTTGATTTGCATTTCTCTAATAATAAGTGATGTTAAGAAGCTTTTCATGTGCCTCTTGGCCATCTGTATGTCTTCTTTGGAGAAATGTCTATTTAGGTCTCAAAATGGATTAAAGACTTAAATGTAAGACCAGACACTATAAAACTCTTAGAGGAAAACATAGGAAAAACACTCTTTGACATAAATTACAGCAAGATCTTTAATGATCCAGCTCCTAGAGTAATGAAAATAAAAACAAAAATAAGCAAATGGGACCTAATTAAACTTAAAATATTTTGCACAGCAAAGGAAACCATGAACAAGACAGAAAGACAACCCACAGAATGGGAGAAAATATTTGCAAATGAAGCAACAGACAAAGGATTAATCTCCAAAATATACAAACAGCTCATGCAGCTCGATATCAAAAAATAAATAACTAAATAAATCAGACAACCCAAACAGGTATATCTTTATCTTCTTAAGGAAAAATGGAAAGAAAAGCATTCATAAATGAATTATGTTCTATAATTTTAAGAGTTTCATACATCATATCAAAAATAAAAGAATTCAGATTGTAACATGTAATATTAACATTTTCACTAAGAATTTCACTCTTTCATGTTATGAATATCTCTTCAATGTACATAATATACATGATAACCTGAATTTTCATTAATATTTAATAAACTAACATACTGCCTGAAAATTAGTCATGAACATTTTCATTGAAAAATATCCTGTTCATGAAATTGCATGTGGATTTTATATCATTGTATGATATTCTCCCCTCTGTGCTTTTCGTAGATGTAAATAATTTGAATGTATTTGTCTTTCCCAAGTTTATTTCAAACAGACTTCAAATTATCACTACCAGTATGCAAACATTTACTGCTAGACTAAATTTCTTACCTGGTAAATTTGAATATCAATTATAGAATTTAGGAGAACCAAATAATAAAGTGAAGGAGAAAAAAAATGATTCTCAGTATTCATTGAAAACAGTAATGCCCTTATCAAAATTTGTGAGGTAGAAGGGAATGAGACACACCAGTCTTCATAAATTGACTTAGCTTTTGCCTATGTCATTTCAAAACTAGCACTAACAAAAAGTTTGCAATTATGTTTTTTCTTTTCTTTTTTATTATGTGCAATTATTAAAAATATCACATATGTATGTAATTGTTACCATTCTAGAGCAGAACAATAGCCATCTGTTCATGATTAGTTTTTGTGATATGAAGTTGCTCTTGAGAAGGACTCAGCCTTCCTTGATATATATAGCTGCAAACTACCCTGTCACCTCAGAGAAATTATTTCACACCATATTATATTCATTAGTGTGCACCCTGTAGAATGGGAATTGATTATTTTAATGTAGCCATGATGACAGTCTATATTTTCCAATCTCATCAAATCCATTGGATACAATCGAGGTTTGTTTCCATAGCAACCATGAGTGAAAGGAAGAACTACAGTACAGGTATATCCCGCACTTCAAAGAAGATGAAATTTCAAAAAAAGCCACCAAGAAGTGTCTATGAATCTTTGACCAAGGACTACACTTTAAATAATTTGCTACACTTTCAGGCAGACAAATCATGAAGAAGCAATAACTTCCAGGATAAAATTTGACTGTTCCAGGAAACAGTGTGTTCAAATTTCCTACAAGGCTGAAAAACGTTTTTAAATCTAAAATTTGAAGATGATAGAATAACCATGATGGTTTAAAAAACGTCAGGCTAAGGTCTTGCCACTGCTCTGTAATTGTGAAACTGTAATTTTTATAATTTACAATTTATGTAACTTAAAAAGAAAACTCATTTAAAACCAACATTCTTATTATTTTGAAGTTGCCAGAACAAAAATTTGCAACCTCTTTCCACAGGAGGGAGTAAAGATGAGTTATGTAAGAGAGACAGAAGAAATGATATCTTATTGATCCATTCTGAGGAGGTAGCAAAGACCTGCCTAGAGAATAACCTAGAAAAAAGTTGTGAACTCTGGAAAAAAAGCAGGAGAATAGCAATTGCTGAATAGCAATGCTTAATCAAAAGATACTAACAAGGAAATTAACTTTTTTTCCCTGAAGACCCAGTTGAGTCCCTCTAGCACTGATGAGAAGAGAGGCTTGGAGTAGAGCCAGGGTAGCAATTGAAAATTGACACTGCATCACTGATCGCCTAAGCCTGAGTGTGATGTAATGTAATCCACAGAAACAAAAGCTCTTTGGGGTCCTCAATAACTTTTAACAGCATAAGAAAGTTCTGAGATCAACAGGATTGAAAGCCATTAGTCCGTGGTATTAAATCTTCTAAAAAATACAGCAACAACTTGAGCCCAAGCCTACAGAAAATGAATAAAGAGAGAAGACATTGTGCCAGTCACATCATTTTAGGGCTTGAATAAGAATTAGAGCTTATTTTTCTATACAGAACTCATTTAGGGATGAGGAAACTGAGACCTAAAGCGTGAACAACTACCTAGAATTTTACATTGGAAAAAGTACCCATTGTTCTTGACCCTAAAGCAATGCTCTTTCAGTTATTCTACATTGCTTTATTTAAAATGTATATTTTTTATTTAGCGTTAAATCATCAATATTACATTGTTTTAATCAATATCAGTGACTAAAGGTAAGAATTTTCTTGTTTATTTTTGTAACATTTCTCAGTTTTTTTCAGATATATGCTTCTTTCTTTCATTTACAAAAATATCTTAAAAAGCAGGATAGAACACATATTTTTTTCTTATACACCCAGTTTCATTAAGTTGCCACTAGTTGCACCTCTGCTAACATTATAGCATATGGATGGACATTCAGAATATTAGACACTCAAACTACTAGAGTAGTAGTAAGCATAATCCAACCAGTAGTAAGCATAATCTAACCATAACCTAATCTTCAGTAAGGATAGAAAAACACAAATCCTATTCAGGAATGGTTTCAAGTGTGAAAAAACCTTCATATTCCTTTACCACTTTATGTAAAGATGAGTCCTTTCCTTCTGGCCTCTTTATTTGCGGTAGCAACTCTTCATTTTTTTTTTTAAAAAAGCAAAACAAAACAAAGCAAGCTCATTGTTATAGAAACCTGACCCTAATAAAATTCTGTAGAGAACTGACTGGTAATTTTTTTTCTAAATTTGGAGATAAAGGAAAGAACGGGGATCCTTTCCCTCCCTGAGTTTCTATGTATTTATTGTCCTCACTTGAGTCTCCTTGTTTTAGAATCATTTAGTCCAACCCTTACACAGTTGATTTTCATCTCTAAGAAACAAGATGTGTTCAATTTGAAAAAAAAAAAAAAAAAAAGACTATGATATAGACAGTCTCTTATTATGGTCTTCATATGGTAATCAAATTTCAGTCCCCTCTCCAACTTCACCAGAAACTTCCTTGTATGATAGATGGTCTCTTTTACTTTGTGTGTGTGTATTTATGGGATGGATAATTTGAACAATTAGATAGACAGAAATTTTTTGAAGGTTATTTTGAAGTGTTGAAACTATTGCTTCTCACTGGTATACAATAGATCTGTGAAGACTTCAGTTTCTCCTCTCATCAGTTTTTACTCAAATATTTCCCTTAAATAAGATAATTTTCTATTATGTTTCTCATTTAAAACATCTTGTATAGGAAGATTCACGTCCAAATATTTTTTGGTAAGAAGATAAGTAACCACTTTGTTTACCAGTACCAGTTTATCATTTTAAAAATTTTAATTTAATTGAATTTTCTGTAATACTACTTGAATTAGAAAACTTTAATAAAATTCTAAAGGTCTTTCATGTTCAAGAGAAAGAATCTAGTCTTAACAGGATTGCCTTCACAACTAATGTACTAGCTATGAATTCATCCTTGAACTTTCTATGTGAAGTGAGGTTGGGATCACAGGAAAAGAAGAGGCACTTTTTTTTTTTAAAAATCTGAATAAACTTTATTAAAGTTATTTTTCCAAAAAATATATCAGTACGTTTGGTAATGTAGGAACAAACTTGGGCTCAAACACCTTTGAAATTTTAAAAGTAATCTTCAATGATGTTGATCAGGAAATTCTTTCGTTGGTGGGATTACTTCCCCAGTTTCCAGAATTGTATCACCTAGAAATATTCTTGGCTTTCTTTCAACGATGGCATATGGTTTTGTATTCACATGATATTTGAGATAATAATGAATAATCCAGACAGGGGCCAGTACATGAGTAAAAGCAAAGATACTGTGTCGGTATGTCTTATAGATCACGTTCTTCCAGGGGGCCCCGGTCCTGCAAAAACTTATTCCAGAATTGCTTCATAGGCTACACCCTCCGCCAGGGCAGCAGCGGTTCACCCGGCAGCTCAGCTCTTGATCCTTCAGCCGTCGCCTTCGCAGCTCTAGCAGCTGTTGCGGCCGCAGTTTCTCGTGGGACGTACACCCCGTCGCTGCTGATACCAAGGCGCACCCCCGAGCTAGTGTCTTGTCACGCTAGCTCCCGCTCTGCAAAGCGACCTTGCAGGATGCCAGGGAGCAGCGCACTGTTGTACAGGGGGTGCTTTTATTGAAGCTGAATGTAATTTCCATGTTATGTCCAGGTTTCACAGGTTTATAAAAAAGGAGATATTTAAACACATAACAATAAAATTATATAGTAGAATCTGTGAAATAATGAACAAAGTTAAGTATTATATCCCTAACTCTATTTGCAGAAATTAAATGAATATCTTCTTATTCATTGTGTCCAAATATTTTTGTATCTTTAGTATGCTTATTCCAATGGAGTCAGAAAGCAAACTGGGATGAGGCAGGGGTACCATCTTGCTTCAATCTCCTTCTCCAGTTTCAGCTTGTAGCCTAAGATACTTCTCTCCTTACAAGCTGGTGGGCAGCATAAGGAATACTCTTTCCACAGATTTCACTTCATTGTCCATACTGTTGCTTTTTCCTCCATTTTGGTAGGTAAAATTGATCAGAATCTGGCATTCACTGGCATGAATTAGCTTTCATTCTGTATGGTACAGGTCAATGCTTACACATGTCATGCATGCACCCATCTGTCCTTGTTTTTTTCTCTTGGACATGACAATCTTCACATACAACAAGCCTTGTGCCCATAGTCTCCAGGCAGGAGGACTTTCTGGGCAAGTTATACTCCCAGGCAGGCTGCATGGTAGGGATGAGATGAATTTGGGGGTGAGACACTATTTTCCAGCTTTTCTACCTTCAACTTGAAGGTAAGTAGAATGCATTGAGTCTGGTTATCATGAATTAAAGGTGGGAGGTCAGAGATATGGCTGTGATCTCCGATAATGCTTTCTGGATTTGTCTGGAAACCTAGCACTGCAATAGAGCCTATACTTGGATGTTTTTTATTCTATTGAGATTCCACTGGTGTTTAATAAAGACAGAAGGTAAGAGGAATATGTGATTGGACCCCTAATATCTAACCAAATTCAAGAGAAGACCAATTTTAAAAATCAGTTAAAATTTAAATTACTATTAAGTGATATAGAAGTCTAATTTCTTCAGATTAAAATGTGTCCATGGCATTTTAAAACATATCATAATCAGAAGTTATTTTGGTTTTGAAAATCTGACAGCATACAGTTTTCTCTTTGCCTAGAGTAACATGAAAATAAACAATAGAACTAATACTTCCAATTTATATCTAGTGAACGCTTTGATGTGTAGAATAACATTATATGTGCATTGATTCTTGGTCTATTTTGACTTTAATGGAAAGAAAATAGGAATTTTCCTTTCCAATATGTAGTTGCTATTAAGGTTTCTTCAGTTAACTCATTTATGTGTTAGAAAGCCTAATTATTGTGAGACTTGATACAAAGCAGTCAATATACTTGCTGTCCTGTGTGGTCTGAGCAGTATTAAATGGGTTTCTAGTAAATTACTGTTCATCAAACACAGACACCATTGTGGGTCTGGCATTTCAGAGTTTCCATATTGCCAATCTGGAAAAACAACACTAACTTCTTCATATAAGAGTTAAATAATGAACAGACAAGAGGAAGGCAAATATGATTTTAAAAACCATAAACTCAATCTTTGCAGTTCAAATCAATTGTGAGGTGACATCATGTGTGTTTAGGTCTGTATTGCTAAATCACGTGGCTTTAGGAAGCTAATGTTTGAGCCTGTGACTTTAAATGTATACAAGATCCTGTCACCAAAACCGTATCTTCCCTGTTAGATTTCAGCCTCATAAATACTTTGGGAATGAGGAGAAATAATTTTTAAAAAGTGGCAAATCTCCACTTAGGTTGTCCTAAATGAGAACAATTCAGTAATGAAATAAAATTATTAAAGTAATCAGGACATTGCCCACTTTATTTTAAAACATCTTAAAAACAGAGGTTAGCTTCACAGTGAGAGAAAACACTCCCCTCGTCTCTCCTTTTCCATCTACAACCAGTAGAATGGAAATGACTCTGCCCAACACACCATGATGCTGAGGAGGCCACACATCTGTGCATCTGAAGGTGAGTGGACTGGAATGTAGAAGAGACGGTGCGCGCTGGGCCTCGATCCTGGCCCTCTGGCCGCAGCGCCGGATCCCCAAACCCCAAAGACTTGCTATCAGAAGGGAAGAGGCACACGTGACTCTGGCCTCTGTGTCTCAGCGCCCACGGCCATGGGGACCTGGAAAGCAGCAGCAGGACCACGACCCTGGTCCCTCTTGCCGGGGTGGCACCTGTGACTTTGAACTCCCATAGTGGTGGTGGTGCCGGAGAATGAGACCTTGAACACAGTGGAGGCCTGTGCTATTCCAGTGCACCCAGGGGTGATGCTGGAGACAGCAGTGTCACCAGGAGAAGCAAGACACCAGGAACCCTGGAGGCACAAGCAGTGATGATGAGGGCACCAGAGACACCTCCGGCAGAGGTGAACGAGGGTGGACTGTGCTGCTTCTCAAATAAACCAGAGGAAGCGCAGGGAAGAGAAACTGAAAAAGTGTGCTACAGTGCCACCTACTGATACACCAAAGAAAGGCCTCTCATTACCAACATGCTGAACTGCTTAAATCAAAGTTTAAAAAGCATTACCTAAAAGAAAGGTGTTCACTACTTCAGATGTACAAGAAGAGGAGCAGCTAAATAAGCATCACACAAAAAGCATGATAACACAAGAAGAAAATGACAATTCTGCCAGAAGCCAAAATTAAAGTCACAGAAGATTGTGATCTGATAGAAAATTCAAAATAGCTGTCATGAAGAAACTCAGTGAGCTACAAGAACGCTCAGAAAGACAGTTTAATGAGCTCAGAGATAAAACTAATGAGCAGAAGGAATACTCTATCAAAGAGAGTGAAACTCTAAAAAAGAACCAAACAGAAATTCTGAAGCTGAAGAATTCAAAAAACAAGACAAAGAATACATTAGAAAACATTGGCAATAGAGAAGACCATATGGAAGAGAGAATTAATGAGTTTAAAGATAGAAATCTAGAAGTGATACAGGGGGAAGAGGAAAGAGAACAAAGGTTCTTTGTTAAAATGAAAAAAATTATTTGAGAACCACCCAACTCTATTAGGAAAGGCAACCTTAGAGTAATGGGTATCCCAGAAGAAAAAAGAGAGGCAGAAGGAAGCAAAGATTTATTTAAAGAAATAATAGCTGAGAACTTCCCAAACCTAGGAAGGAGCTAGATGTACAACCTGGCTCCATGAAGCTTAGAGAACACTAATTACCTCAACACAAAAAGATCTTTTTCAAGACACACTGTATTAAAGCTGTCATAAGTCTATGGTAAAGAATTTTAAAAGCAGCCAGGAAAAAAAGGACAGTAACCTACAAAGGACCCCCATATCAGACAATCAGCAGACTTCTCAGCTGAAACCCTACAGGCCAGGAGAGAATGGAATGACATTCTCAAAATATTGAAAGACAAAATTTATCAGGCAAGAATACTCTCCAGCAAAGTTACCCTTCAGATATGAAGGGAAAATAAAGACCTCCTAGGACAAACAAAAGCTGAAAGAGTGCATTACCACTAGACCTGCTTTACAGGAAATGTTGAAAGGAGCTCTTCTACCTGAAATGAAAGGCAAAAATACACAAAACTTTGAGTAAGCTGATAAATAGACATTCAGAATGAGAAAACTGTAACTCTATATCAGAATAGGCTGTTAAACATTTAATTATAGGATAAGATTGAAGGGGAAAAAAGCAGTAAAATTAATTATAGTACTTCAGTTTGATAATGAACTTACAAAATTAAAAAAAGGTAATTTGAGACAAAAAAAAAAACATAAAAAAGGGAAGAGGAAAAGTAGGGAGCCCATACAGGCAAATGAAGATAAGATGCTATCAGCAGAAAATGGATCATTTTATCTATGTGATTTTTTTATACAAACCTCATGGTAACCACAAAACAGTAATCTAGATAGAGATGCAAAACATAAAAAAGCAACTGAGAAAACTTCATAATAAACACCAACCCACATGGCAGACAGAAACACAAGGAATAAGAAACATTAGAGATATAGAGCAACAAGAAAACAGAAGATTGAATGCCAGTACTAAGTTCTCATCTATCAGTAATCATCCTAAATATAAATGGAGTGAATTCACCAATCAAAAGATACAGAGTGGCTGGATGGATTAAAAACACAAGACTGGCTGTATGCTGCCTT
Source organism: Neophocaena asiaeorientalis asiaeorientalis (assembly GCF_003031525.2). Taxonomy (NCBI): domain Eukaryota; kingdom Metazoa; phylum Chordata; class Mammalia; order Artiodactyla; family Phocoenidae; genus Neophocaena; species Neophocaena asiaeorientalis. The sequence continues at coordinate 3,638,599 of NW_020172187.1, forward strand.
CAGGAGACTCACCTCAGCCCTAAAGACAAACATAGACTCCAGGTGAAGGGATGGAAAATGATACTCCAAGCAACTGGCAGCCGCACAAAAACACATGGAACCATACTCATGTCAGACAAAACAGACTTCAAGTCAAAAGAGGTAACAAGAGAAAGATGGACATTATATGATAAAAGGGACAATCTATCAAGAAAACATAACATTTATTAATAAATATGCACCTAAAATAGGAGCACCAAAATATCTAAAACTATTATTAACAGACCTAAAGGAAGAAAATGACAACACAATAATAGTAGGGGATTCATCTCTCCACTTACATCCGTGGATAGATCATCCAGAAAGCAAACAAGGCAACAGTGGCCTTAAATGAAATGTTAGACAGGATGGATTTGATAGATCAGTACAGACCGTTCCATCCAAATGCAACAGAATACACATTCCCCTCAAATGCCCATGAAATATTCTCAAGGATAGACCATATGTTGAGATACAAAACAAGTCTCAAGAAATTTACAAAGTTTGAAATTATAATATATTTTAAAATCACAGTGGTATAGAAGTAGAAGTCAACTGCAAGGAGAGAGCTGGAAAAATCACAAATATGTGGGGACTAAACCACATGCTACTGAACAACTATGGGGTCAACAAAGAAATCAAAGGAGAAATCAAAAATACCTAAAGACAAATGAAAATAAAACATATCAAAATCTATGGGTTGCGGCAAAGGCAGTACTGAGTGTCCTTTGCCTGCTTTAAAAACACTGTGAAGTCTTCTTGGTCCAAGAGTGAAAGTGATATTCTTTAGCTCAGTATGTCAAGTCCCTTATGACCTACCCAGTGAGAGCTGTCCATTCTCAACTCCCGAATTTCTCTTTCTTACCCTCACATGCCTTTTCTGCTTACCTTTCACACCTGCACTTTTGCAAAACTTATCTCTGCCCCTAAGACCTTTTCCTGTTCTTCTGCCTACAAATGTTTATTCATGATTGAGCACCATTTCAAATGTCACCTCTTCCTATGGAGACCTCTTCCCAAGTCTCCCAAAGAGTAGACCTCAGTGCTCTCACAGCCCTTCATAGCCTTGGTCTGTCTTGCTGGCTAACAGTGAGCTTTCTGTGAGCACTACTGAGTACCTAGCATCCAGCACAGTGTCTGGCCCCCATAGTTATCAACCAATATTTCTTTGATAAGTAAATGAACAAAAAGTGTACTGCAATTTTTGAAGAAATATATTGTTTCTTCATGCTAAATTCTAGCAAAACATTGCCATTGGTTCCCTACACCGGGGCCATTCAGCATTATAATTGTCATTGATGAAACTTCCTAAAATGTAAGAGTAAGTTTCAAATATCTTAATTTTATAAAAGTCCTCTAAAACTTGAGAAAATAACTATAAAATCAAGAATGATAATAAGGCTGAAGACTGAGATAATTAATTTCAAGAATGTGGCTTTTCAGAGACCTAGCTGGATATAAAGACACAACTTGTCATATGTGAGGAGGGGATAGCTACTAAGGACCATGACTGGGGTTATGATGATTCAGAGCCAAGGTAATTCTCTAGCTTTAGGGGCGATATGTCCTCAGTACTCCATGTTTCTGTTTCAGGACAAGTGTTTGGTGGCCAAACAACAGTTGGACATGCATTACAAGAGTTAGAAAGCCAAATCAGTGGCCTTGACCCCAAATACCTGGTTGGGGGAGTTACCTGTAATCCCAGTGAACTCTTTCTGAGAAACTCTTATTAACATTCATTGGAACACTTAGATTCCATAGAAACAGTTTTATAAAAGCTTAAAAACAAGATTTTTCTCAATAAGCATCATCAGATTCACACAAGAATGAGTAATCCTTGATTCAGACCCCCTAGAGTTTTATACCATAAAACTTTGAAAGGATGATTTGACCTGGAATTTTTTTTTTCTTCAAATCAAGCCAGTTTCCTCAGCCTTAGAAAACACATCCCAACGACTATCTAAGCACTTTGAAGTGCTTAGTGTTCCTGCCAGGAGAATTTAACTGCAAAATGTTTTTACAGGTACCTGAAGAAATTGGCTCACTTTGTAAAATTATTTCACATTGGCTATTGAATTAAGTAAAACACCTAACAAAGGAAAAATAACAGTTTTGACAGAACATATATGTTTTATTTTGACAGAATGAAATCTCTTAAATGAATTTTTAAGTTTTTGATAATAAAATCTCAGCAATCCAAAGGACATATTTATGTTCTGACCTATTGTAGCAGGAGGAAGGATGTGAAGTGCATCTAAAAGCAGTAACAGACAATTGAGAACTTACATTGCAGCTCAGATTTATGTCATGAGAAATCAGGCTTTGGTCTTATCTAAGAATAGTCCTGCCTACCTTTGTTCTTGCAATAATTTAAAATTCCTGTGCTGCAGAAATATCACAGATCTACTTTAAGCTTATTTAGTTTTAACCAAATTGGATTTTTTTCATCATTTCAAAGACTGTTAATGGATCAATTAATGTTACAATTTTCCTGCTGGAATTCTGCACAGGTTGAAAGAAAGCTGTCAATAGCAGGGACCATCTTACCTGAAGTTGATTTACTCCTAATGTAAGACTTAAACATGCAACGTCTTTTAAGAAAAAGAGATATATAAATAAAAGATGGGTATTTTGAAAATTAGTGAATTGTTAATATGGATACTGTTTGGTATTGTTTAGAAGCAAACAAACAAACAAACATGCCACTGTGCTACTCATTATTTTCTTGGAAAACAATGCACTCAATCATAAGATATCAGTGTCTGGGTTTTTCTAAATTTCCAAGCAATGAATGAATAAATAAAAAGTTAAAATATAAAATTTAATCTAGAATTTAAGATGGGGAAAAATTAGTTTTTGTTTTTGACATTGTCCTAAAATAATGAGAAATAAGGTCTACTTAAGCAAGCCACATAAAAAGAAATTCTGCCAATGTCAGTCTGTTATTTTAGCAACCTTAGTGAGCAAATTGAAGCTCTGCACAGTTAATGTAACCATTGTTATGCAATCAATAATGAAAATAGCCAAAACACTGACTAAACCTTGCCATGGCCAATTTAGTCCATCATCTATACACAATCACGTTGGTTTTCCAAAACAGTTTTCTTTCGGATGCATGCTCTGAGAATGTAATCCATTTAATAATCCATTTAAGGCTCTTGCAGTAACAATCGAACTCGCTCTGCCTTTGACTTAATAATATTTATGCATCTTCCACTAACTCACTCCTAGGCTAAACTCACTTCTGTAAACAACATCTGGGCTAATCAATATAATAAACTTAACATCACAGTCCACTTGTGATATACATGATGAAGATATTTTAACAACAATTGGTACTTAGTTGACACAGTTCAACTTTGCCATGCCTAGACAATTCCTTTTCTGAGAAATACACATTGTTTGAATGTGTAATTAAACCTTTTAAAATCAAGGCATTTGATTAGCAAGCAAAGATAAAATCATTCCAATACAAATTCTAAGCCTATCTTTAAAGCTGCAAAAATTAACCAAGGCATGGATGCTAGCTTAAATGAAGCTTTAATTATAACTTGGATATTTTGTTGTACCTGGAGCATATATAAATTTGCTGTTGCTGGGAATTTATCAAAGAGTAAGTAGATAAGTGCTATGATGGAGGAAAATTGTGGTCCCTCAAAATTAATAATATTTTGCAAGTGTCCTATTAAACAAAAGAGACCTAGAGCATTTATTTTAATGAATTTATGTAATATAAACCATTTGGGATATAAATTCAAAATTATTGAACTACTAGATTTATATAATATGGGTAACAAGTATATCACTGACAATTACAAATAAGGTGAACCTTAAAATATGTATATAATTTTGGGATTGATTTTTATTACTTGAGACCTTAGCAGTTGCCATTAATAATTTTGGAGGAATTAGTATGGTGGTCATTGTACGCTTCCCAGATCCCCCTTCAAGAATAAAAATCAGACTTCTACAGCGGCTGCAAGTGCTGCTACAAAACGGCCTCAGCTCTCAGCTTCCCACAGGTATGGCAGGGCTGTGTCAGCCAAGGTCAGGTCTCAGTCCCAGGTCAACACTCATTCACTGAAGTCTTTATTTGTCAACACCCCTTCCTTTCTAATGTTTGTACAAAGTCATTATAGATAGACTGACCCAGTCCTCTAGCCCAAGTGGGTATGATTTTGAAGTGTTATTCCAGCTTCAGAATTTCCCATATTTTTGGCAGGGGCTTCCAGTGAGCCCACATAATGGCTCAACTTTTCTTTGTTTAGTCCTACTTGCCTTTGGAAGGTGTTGATCCTACTATCACCCCCTAATAAACCTCCTGCACAACCATCTCCTTATAGAGTCTGCTTTCCAGGCAACCCAAGCTGCAAGACATAGATATTAAGGCCATAAAAAATCATAAAACCCTTTTCCAATTCTGTAGTTACCTAATGTATTTTTGTACAGAAGAGTTGGGCTTAAAATATTAATATTATTGGTTATAAGAATGTGTAAAATAACATAAGAATAGTTCAAATAGTAAGATTAACATGTTCAGAATACTAATTTCATAAAAACAGTAGATAATATTTCTTTTATTCCACATCCTTATCTCAACCCTTCTTCCAAGGTCAAGCTGTGCCTCTGTGATACATGACCTATCTATAATCTACAACGCTAACCAGGTGTCAGTTTACTTTTCACCTGTTGGTTGCAATCAATAGAATTCTGATACTCATAAATGGAAAGGCAATCTACCATCCTCTATTGACTGCTCACTGTCTTTAAGGGAAATGGATAGATTTTGGTGTGCGTATGAGTAGTGTATGTGTTCTATATCTTATTTATAACGTTTATTGACAGACGTTAAAAATAAAACTTGAGAACTTCTGCTGCCAGTGTCCTTGTCCTCACGGTGAGCCACAGCCACACCCCACCTCTGCAGGAGATCCTCCAACACTAGCAGGGAAAGAGACCTTCAAGATGGCAGAGGAGTAAGATGTGGAGATCAACTTCCTCCCCACAAATACATCAGAAATATATCTACACGTGGAACAACTCCTACAGAACACCTACCGAACGCTGGCAGAAGACCTCAGACTTCCCCAAAGTTTTTCTTTCTTCCTTTTTTTCTCCCTTTTCTTCTGAGCTGTGTGGCTGACAGGGTCTTTTGTTCTGGCTGGGTGTCAGGCCTGTGCCTCTGAAGTGGGAGAGCCAAGTTCAGGACACTGGTCCACCAGAGACCTCCCGGCTCCACATAATATCAAACGGTGAAAGCTCTCACAGAGATCTCTATCTCAATGCTAAAACCCAGCTCCAGTCAATGACCAGCAAGCTACAGTGCGGGACACCCTATGCCAAACAACTAGCCACACAGGAACACAAACTCACCCATTAGCTGACAGGCTGCCTAAAATCATAATAAGGTCACAGATACCCTAAAACACACCACCGGACGTGGTCTTTCCCACCAGAAAGACAAGATCCAGCCTCATCCACCAGAACAAAGGCACCAGTCCCCTCCACTAGGAAACCTACACAACCCACTGAACCAACTTTAGCCACTGGGGGAAGACACCATAAACAACAGGAATTATGAACCTACAACTTGCAAAAAGGAGACCCCAAACACAGTAAGTTAAGCAAAATGGGAAGACACAGAAATGCAAAACAGATGAAAAAGCAAAGTAAAAAACACACCAGACCAAACAAATGAAGAAGAATTAGGCAGTCTACCTGAAAAATAATTCAAAGAAATGATAGTAAAGATGATCCAAACTCTTGGAAATAGAATGGAAAAATACAAGAAACGTTTAATAAGGACCCAGAAGAACTAAAGAGCAAACAAACCATGATGAACAACCAGTAAATGAAATTAAAAATTCTCTAGAAGGAATCAATAGCAGAATAACAGAGGCAGAAGAACGGATAATTGACCTGGAAGATAAAAGAGTGGAAATAACTACTGCAGAGCAGAATAAATAAAAAAGAATGAAAAGAATTGAGGACAGTCTCAGAGACCTCTGGGAAGACATTAAACGCAACAATATTCAAATTATAGGGGTACCAGAAGAAGAAGAGCAAAAGAAAGGGACTGAGAAAACATTTGAAGAGATTATAGATGAAAACTTCCCTAATATGGGAAAGGAAATAGTCAATCAAGTGTAGGAAGCACAGAGAGTCCCACACAGAATAATTCAAGGAGAAACACACCAAGACACATATTAATCAAACTATCAAAATTTAAATACAAAGAAAAAATATTAAAAGCAGCAAGGGAAAACAACAAACATACAAGGGAATCCCCATAAGGTTAACAGCTGATCTTTCAGCAGAAACTCTTGAAGCTAGGAGGGAATGGCAGGACATATTTAAAGTGATGAAAGGGAAAAACCTACAACAAAAATTACTCTATCCAGCAAGGATCTCATTCAGATTCGACAGAGAAATTAAAACCTTTACAGACAAGTAAAAGCTAAGAGAATTCAGCACCAACAAACCAGCTTTACAACAAGTGCTAAAGGAACTTCTCTAGGCAGGAAACACAAGTGAAGAAAAAGAGCTACAATAACAAACCCAAAACAATTAAGAAAATAGTAATAGGAACATACATATCAATAACAACCTTAAATGTAAATGGATTAAATGTTCCGACCAAAAGACATAGACTGGCTGAATGGATACAAAAACAAGACCCATATATATACTGTCTACAAGGACCCACTTCAGACCTAGGGACACATACAGACTGAAAGTGAGGGGATGGAAAAAGATATTCCATGCAAATGGAAACCAAAAGAAAGCTGGAGTAGCAATTCTCATATCAGGCAAAATAGACTTTAAAGTAAAGACTATTACAAGAGACAAAGAAGGACACTACATAATAATCAATGGATCAATCCAAGAAGAAGATATAACAATTGTAAATATTTATGCATCCAACATAGGAGAACCTCAATATATAAGGCAAATGCTAACAGCCATAAAAGGGGAAATCGACAGTAACACAATCAAAGTAGGGGACTTTAACACTCCACTTTCACTAATAGATCATCTAAAATGAAAATAAATAAGGAAACACAAGCTTTAAATGATACATTAAACAAGGTGGACTTAATTGATATTTATAGGACCTTCCATCCAAAAACAACAGAATACACATTTTTCTCAAGTGCTCATGAAACATTGTCCAGGACAGATCATATCTTTGGTCACAAATCAAGTTTTGATAAATTTAAGAAAATTCAAATCGTATCAAGTTTCTTTTCTGACCACATTGCTGTGAGACTAAATATCAATTACAGGAAAAAAATCTATAAAAAATACAAACACATGGAGGTTAAACAATACAGTACTTAATAATGAAGGGATCACTGAAGAAATCAAAGAGGGAGTGGCATGGACATATATACACCACCAAATGTAAAATAGCTAGCTAGTGGGAAGCAGCCACATAGCACAGGGAGATCAGCTTGGTGCTTTGTGGCCACCCAGAGAAGTGGAATAGGGAGGGTAGAAGGGAGGCTCAAGAGGGAGGATCTATGGGGATATATGTATATGTATAGCTGATTCACTTCGCTGTAAATCAGAAACTTACACACCACTGTAAAGCAATTATACTACGATAAAATGTTTAAATAAATAAATTAAAAAAACTCTCCTTATGGGCCCATAACCTTACCAATCAATTTCTAAAGTACATGTAGATAGCATATATCCATTAATTGCAATAGACAAAATTACAACATAACTTATATAATTAATTTTTATAAAAAGGTTATTTAATAACAATAGCTATGTGGCTTACATATAGGTTAATATACTTTAGTGTCAACCTTCTTCCTAAGAAAACTCCTCTGACTCAGGGTCACTGAACTAACCGATTGCACCCTGAATTCTAAGCCAGCAAGGCCATTATCTTTTTCTTGGCCCTCCAGAATTAAGAAAGGTAGAGTCTGTTTAGTCAGATGCTGGTAGATACTTGAGCTAAATGCATGCTGGGTTGAAACTAGAGTTGACCAGCATCTTGGTAGAGGAGGCTGTGGAAACCCTGCAGCAGCACTGGCAGGCGGAGATTCTGAGTAAGTAGGTGAGCTCTGGGGTGGCAGTCCTCTTCGGCGGAGATGGAGGTCTCTGGTCCATATTTCCTTCCTCTGACCTTATGCCTGACTGCTCCTCTTTTCCAGGTGTCGGTCTATCTTTACTAAACTCTTTTACTGCAATTAATTGGAGTAGGTTTCTCTTTTTGGTGACCAACCATGGGCTGAAAAATGTAAATTACAAAATGAAGTTGACTGATAATGACCTTAGGCCAAATATGTATAATTTATATTATAATGCCATAATACTTATTATCTTAAGGTGATATACAATTTAATTCCCTCCTGTTCCAAATTGTGTAAATGCAGTTTCAAAGAATTTGATAACTTTTAACACTCCATCCTCAGCTGTGTCCTTCAGAGATTCAGTTTTGAATGCAGTTTTATATGCAGTTTTATATTCTGGCTAATGCATGCAGTTTGAATGCAGTTTTATTTTCTGGCTCTTGTGTCTTCTCACACCACATGTCAAAGGAAACTATTGGATGTGGCTATTTCACATTTATCTTCATCTCTTGTAAACATTAAAAAAAAAAATAAAAGTAGTAATCTTTGTCAATTTGTTCTAATTTATAATTAGACAAAAATTAAAACTCATACAGGATGTTCTGGGGCAAAAACAGAGAAAAAATGATATTAATTTAGCTAACAAATTTGATTTATTTATGTTCATCATTTTATTCAATTTATTCTTATCATAAATTATTTCATTCAATGTGAACTTTCTCTTTCACTAATTCTATTTCTTTTAAAATAAATCTTTCACTGATTCTTGAGCTTACTTTATCTAAAACCTGTTGATTTGCTGTCATCAACAAAATTTCAAAAGTTACCCTGCACAACATCTCTGCTGCAACAGAGCAAAAGGACGGAGAGCATCCTACCTCCTCAGAGGCCTTTGCAAAGAGCTCCGCATTTTAGATTAATTAAGCAGATATTCAAACTGGAGGAAACAGCATATTTCTAATACACACAGTAGCTGTGATTTGTTCATCTTTTTAGCAAAATACTACTTATTGTTACATAGCAAACAAAAAGCTTTGAAGATTGAAGGCTTGGACATTTTGATTTGGGAGGAGAGACCAGAGGATTATAAATCTCTCTGGGGTCAGCGGGATTTTCAGGAGTTTATACAAGGGTCATACATTTACGTACAAAGAGAGAAACCTCAAAGATGACAAAGAGCTGAGGGATGTGAGATTATTCTGGCTTGACTCAAAAACATGAAGCCAGGACACTAAGGTTGTGTAAAGCTCTCACTCCCGAATTGGGGAAGTACATTCAATTGTACAGGCATGGCATGGCAATCAAGAATCCAAGTGAATGTTAAAAACAAAAATGAAATCAGACCCAGACAGTTGTTGGCCAAAACACAGCATGATCTACAAGTGTGAAAGCTGATCAGGGGTTTTCTGGTTAGCCATGGAAATTTCCTGTTCAGTTGAAATAGTGTATGCAAAAGCCAAGAGACATGAAACATAAGGCTGAAGCTCAGGGTGTCAGTGAGACTCTGTTTGGAGAGCAGATTTGTTGAGCGGAGTTTGGAGAAATGAAGTCAGATATAAATGCACTCATCAGATTGTAAATGGCCTTACCTTCTATGCTTATTTTGACTTCATATCAAACGTTATTGGATATGATTAAAAGTTTTGTTTTAATTGAAATAAAGTTGATGTACAATATTATGTTAGCATCAGGTGTACTACATAGTGAATTAACATTTGCATAATTATGAAACGATCATCATGAGAAGTCTAGTAACCGTCTGTTCCCATACAAACTTATTACAACATTATTGACCACATTCATTATGCTGTATATTGCATCCCCACAGCTAGGGTTTTGTACCTCAATCCCCTTCACCTATCTCACCTTCACCCCAGCCCACCACTGAAAGTTTTTCAGTGTGATAGTGGAGCATGATTAGTTTTCCCAAATAGATGATTCATTAAACTAGGAAGGGTGTAGATAATAAGCGGTCAGTTGTAAGGCTGCTGCTGTAACAGGATGAGAAGAAAATGAAGAGGATCTGAATTTTAAGAAAAAAGGAGGATGTAAGAGTTTAAAAAGGTAGGGCAAATGCAACCTGATTATCCTAAACTGGCTATTTGGGAGGAAGGAAGCCATAGATACCAGAACAGAAGAGCAGAAGCCACTTGGGTTCAAAAACTGTCCTCAGAACTTATAAGCTTTGTGACCTTGTTTTTTCTCTGTCTTTCAGCTTCCTAATCTGTAAAATTCTGTAATAATAATTTCAGAACTATCTTATAGAGTATTGTAAGGACACATCAAATCAAAATTTGTAAATCACTTAGAATACTTCCTACATTAATACATGTTAGCATAGCTGTTTTTATGAAAGATAATAAATGCTATCCTACGTGGAAGATAGAGAGGTATGAAAACTGCCACAAATGAAAATGGAGAATGCAAGTATCTTTTTAAAAAGTGTGTATTTGATGCACCTCCATTTATACCCAGTGCCTTTGTCTGTATGTATGTCATTACCACTCTCGTTTAAGTAGGCTGGAAAACTTACAGTTGATTTGATTCATCTCTCTTCTTCTACCTTTGCTAAAATAGCTACCAAGATTTCTTATGTCTGAAAACAGACAAATCACCCTCATCAGTCAGTGTTTTACGTGGCACTTCCGTAGCTCAGTCCAAGTTGTCCTTGGGATGTGCCCAGGTTAATGGCATAGTTCTGAGCTGCTTTGCTTACCTTCCACATCTGCGCGTTATGAGACTTAATGTACAGGTCCTTTCACTATGTCACCTCTCTGCCTAAACTGTTCAGTGTGATCTATTCCTTCTGTAATGCCTTCATCCCTCTATTTCTCCTTCCCCCATCCTTTTGCTCATCCCACTCTTGCCTGTGGGTTCTTTGTTGCCTTGTAATCACACTGTACCATCCTGCTTCTGAGCCCATGCTTTTCTGCTTGCCTGGAATGCTTTTTGTAACTCCGTATCCATGTAAAATATCCACATCTTATTTCATGTTGCTATGTTTTCAAGACAGTATTTGAAGGAAAAATAAAAATCTGATATCATCTATGACTCAGAAAATGTATTATTAAATCTTCCAGCAGAAATTTAATTAAGTTTACTGAAATGGCAGACATATTTAGAAACGTTTACTCATTAAAACTAGGGAATCATTAATGATACATGTGTACAAAAGAAAAAGAAAAATATAAGAAACAACAGGGCTTCCCTGATGGCGCAGTGGTTGAGAGTTTGCCAGCTGACGCTGGGGACACGGGTTCGTGCCCCGGTCTGGGAAGATCCCACGTGCCGTGGAGTGGCTGGGCCCATGAACCATGGCCGCTGAGCCTGTGCGTCCAGAGCCTGTGCTCCGCAACGGGAGAGGCCACAACAGTGAGAGGCCCGCGTACCGAAAAAAAAAAAAAAAAAAAAGAAAAGAAACAACAGGTAGTCAAGGAAAGAAAAGGTTTAATGCAGATTATATGTGTCTTGTTTACATTGCTCATTTCAATTCAGCAACTTGACCCATTCTACTGTTTCTCTCCCCTACAATAAGTCATCCTACAGTTCTACAAAGTAAAGAAGGAAATGCTAAAGCCACAGAACAAAGCATTTGCTTATTTTATTTTTGGCTGCATTACGTCTGCATTGCTGTCCTTTCTCTAGGACATCATTCATATTGTAGGTTGGAAAACAGACCCTGAGAAGACAAAATATAATATTCATGAGAAATAGAATGGAACTAGCGTTTGTGGCCACATACTCCAAGTTTAAGAGTGGTGCTCTTTCCAATCCGGTTGCACTAGGAGGAACCAGAGATTGGAAGGAACTAGAGGCTGTAGGCAGAGCCAAGCCACAGTCAGGGACAGGTTTTTCCCTTTATTCACTGACTCACTCACTCATTCCGCTAATAACAACTAATAACTTAGCACTTGGTTTCCATTAAGTGCTGAGTATGAGAGAAAAAAAGTGAATAAAAGGAACTCAGAGTAGAATGGCAGAAACAGAGCAGATAGGGAAGCAGGACATTATACAACTACGTGGTATATAGTATAGGAAAGAAGACAATGATCCTGGAAGCAGTACATTTTTCCTGGGAAATCAGGAAAGATCTCTCAAAGAGACCAGGTGGTGAAAGCCTGGACTATATAGTATAGAAAATAAAAAAAAAAAAAGAAAAGAAAATAATGAACTAACTCAAGAGGCTTTTAATCAAGTGAGTACCACAAGCAGATTTCATAAAAAAAAAAAAGAAAAAAAAAAGGGAAAATATGATAACTTTGGCTGCTTTGTGGACAGTGAGTTGAGGAGAGACAAGCAAGTGATTCGGTCCCAAGAGACCAGTGACAGGCAATTTCCTTCCTTTGTGACTAACAGGACTACCAGGATAGAATGCACAGAAATATATTCTATTCAGAAATTAAGTTTTGTACATTGAATGCAGGAAATCATCTTTGTTACATGTGAGTCTTTCCAGCACTATGTGAACAGGAAAAAGATTCAACACCACTGAATTCTGGTGAAGATTCTCTCAGCCATGTGTCTCACAAATAAGCTGAAATAGTACTATTTCAGCTGACCCCTCTGGCAACTGTGGGCTTCCCAGTATCCTGACCCTGATCACAGATCCCCTGTGCTGTGGAGAAGGCGGCTCTGGAAAGAAGGAAAAAAACTCTTCTTCTTTAGCCTCCTGGAGAGAGAGATGAATGTTAAGTGTACGGACAAGAGGAGTTCTTCCAGTCATCTCTGATGGTACATTGACTCTGGTTGGATTGTTGAGATCCACTTTGGTAAAGACAGAAGGTGATGGGATGAAAGACCTGGCCTCATAAACAACATGGGTTCACTGCAGGGGTCTGGTGGCCTTGGAAAGATAGCAAGAGGATGGAGAGAGATTCTCAAAGGCGCTGATGTATGTACACCATACCTAATACAATTTTCTTTCAATGGAATAGTATTCTTTTAGGCAAATGTCCTGTATTTCTATCATAAAGTGGCCTCTTCTTTTTAAATTTGGGTTTTTATTTTCTTGCAATTTAGTCAATAGTTTGGCTTTTGCCTGTTCTTATTTATATCCCTTCCTCCCTTTTCTAGTTGTGAGCAGATTTTCCCTTTTTATGGGCTTCTGGAAATTCCCTCTGGATGACTTCTTACATTTAATTATTTTGATTTGCAGCTCTGCTGTTTAGTTTTTATATTCCTTCTTGTTTAGAGTCATACCTGCTGCAGTTTGGTACTTTATTAGTTGTTTATTTTTAAGTGATAAAGTCTCTGAATTAGAAATAAAAATTTAAAACAAAAAGAAAGAAATACCTCTCTTCCTTTATGTCTTTCAGTACTCCTAGTAGTCCTCTCAGCACAGATGAATTAGCGTGGCAAAATATTTTCTTTACAGGAATTACAACTTCAGAATGCTCTAGGTGCTCTATCCTAGTCTACTACTATTTTCCAAGTCTCTTTCCAATGCCTCTTTAATTTGCTTGCTCTTTGACATTACCAGACAGGAGAGAAAGTTGTCTCCATTTTATTTAGAAAGAGATTAGACAATGTGCAACATAAGCAAATATGTTCACAGTTTTCTTCAGAAATTTATAGTATATTATTGTCAATGGACCATGGAAATATAAAATCTGAATTTAAAATACTTTTTGCTAAATGGATGTCAACTCTGGTTAAGGGTTTTTAAATTCAAATTTATGAAACCCTGGTATCTGGTGGTCAGAAAATTGAGCTTTTCTGTATATGCATATGTGTGTACATGTATGCATGTGTTTGAGTGTGTGTGTTGACTGTACCCAAAAATGTGCATAATATTTCAAAAATGTAAATAAATCCATTTATAATTTATCCAACACAGAAAAAATGTTTGCCAACATATTAGAAGTATAAAAATCTACTGTACAAATTCTAATATAAAATCTACTAACTTCTTTTTCTTTTTTAATTTTGTTTGTTAATGCAGTATATCTTCTATCACCTTAGATTAATAGACTACTATCATTTAATTAATATTCCAGTGATACTTCTAAAAATTTACTAAATAAAAGGGCAAATGCGAACCATTTATTTCCTCACTAGAATTTTCAGGCTTTAGCTTCTAATGTTTACATTTTTATGTACCACTAGTTGCATGTTGTGTTATCTCCTTAGAAAGGTTGTTTCCTTTCTGGATTCATGATTAATATTTGGAGTACACATGCATCACAAAGGAGGCTGACTAATGAATGGCAGAATGACAGTGGCACTAGCGCATTTTGGCAAGTCAGGTAAGGCAGTCTTCCAGCAAAGCTATTAATGTCAGAACTAATATTGTTCTAAGAGAATTTTGTTAATTATTAGAATGTTTATCCATTTAAAATATTTCTGTCTCTCTCTAGCATCCTTTCCACAAAGTGGGAATCTGGGGTCCTGGATAAATTGAAATTGAGGGAGCCTGGCCAAGATAAGTGGGCTGGAGTAGCCAGTGCTTCAGAAACCAAGGGAGCAAAAAAAAAAAAAAAAAAAAAAAAAAAAAAAAAAAA